>NC_088343.1:15477500-15562500 GCF_036884655.1 Musa acuminata AAA Group | reverse complement strand
CAAGTACGAGTGGCCATCGTTGTTGGGACAGCGAAAACTGTGTCAGTGTTGAATCATCTCGCCTAACAAAGGGTCCATCTATAATCGAAGATAAGATAAAAAATGATGAACAACTCTTACTCTCATTTTGCAAAGTACCTTTACAATAGAAATCTATGTCAAAGCCGAACATACCTTACTTCGGTTGTAGTTAGAAGCTGACGGCAGATTCTTGTCACAAGATGGAAACGTTCCATTGCCGAAAGCGGACCAAAGGCCATGGATGGTAAAAACTAATTGCGATTCTCCATACTCATAGGACAGCAATGGTTGACGTTGCAATATGATCTGTGTTAGGATCAGGGTCGGTAATAAGAGGGGGGGTGAATTAGTGCAGCGGATAAAAATGTCATTTTCGAAAAAAACCTTTCGTACGATAAAATTAGAACTCAAAAATGCTTAACTTGAAACACGTGTTCATAAATGTATTGAAGGCAGTAAGCTATTAAAGTGGTTTGTAATAAAGATAAATTGCACAAAGTAAATGCAAACCAGATTTTTAGAGTGGTTCGGTCAATGTGACCTACATCCACTTTCGGCTTCCTCCTCCGATGAGGTCACTACCGTCCACTAGAGGCCTTCTTTCAATAGGCTTAGGCCAATCACCTTTTATACCCCTCTTCTCCTTTTCATGGGTTTAGGAGACAACCCTTACATGCACTCACTTACTCCTCTCTCAAACTAGTCTAACACTTTAGAAGAGGGAGAGGAGATCACACAAGATTTCAACAGCGTTTCTTTGCTTTTAGACTCTCTATGCTTGTGTACTTTAACCAGGGATGAGAGGGGTATTTATAGGCTTCAAGTTGATTCAAACTTGGAGCCTAAAACTTTCCCATCCTAGGTTTCCCGGGCATGGGAGATATCACTGCCTGTGCCGGGCGATACCACCGCCCAGTGTCAGTCTGACGCTAACATTGCCCTAGGCGGTACTACCACCCAGGTCTGGTGGTACCACTGCCTGGGAGGGCAATGTTGGGCGGTACCACCACCTGACATAGTCTTGAAGATTGTGCCATGATGATGAGACTTCTCGGGGCACTATTTGGGCTTCTTATTGGGCCTAACATAGTTTTTACATTAGCCTAGTTAGCCCCTAATTGGGTTGGCCCAAATCCAAGCCCAATTACGTGTTAACTATGAAATCCTAAGACATTTGCTAAGCTAAACAAGTCCTTATGTCTATTCTTCCAGCGAGCTTTCGGCGAACTTCCAACGGACTCCCGACAAGCTCTTGGACTTCACGATGATCTTCTTAGCAAGTTTCGACGAGCTTCTCTAGTAAGCTCCAAGACTTCTCGGCTGGTTCCTCCAGAACTTCCGACGAATGTTCGAACTTCCGACAAACTCTCGAACTCCCTATGTGATCGTGTCCTTGACTCTAGGACTTCATTTTGCTTCATGCCTTGCCATCATAGTTAATCCTGCACATGTAAAACATACTTCGATCTAGACAATTAATACTAAGCATTAATCAAGTTGTCTGGCATGTCATTGGTCCCTTGACGCTTCGTCCGATTCTTCGGTGCATTGTCCTCTCCTACGGCCTATTGCTCAATTGGCCAATTGACTCTGTAACTCCGATATCCTTGGCGCAATGTCCACTCTTCTTGGCTCGATGTCCAAATCCATGGCCCGAAGCCTTCTGTCGATACATCGACCGATCCACTAGCTTGATGTCCAATCTTCTGATATGTTCCTCCGGCCCAACATGATTTTTTCTGCTTTAATTCTCTCATCCTAATCAAAGCATTCTGCATCAGTCAAAGCGTAGATTAAAACATAGACACATATCAATTGGTTTTATTATCAAAATATAAGATTCAACAATCTGAGCCACTAGATATTTCAAATCAGAGCGATCAATATAGAGAAGAACAATAAGATAGAGAAAAAATTAGACTTACCTAAAGAACCAAGTGGAAATAATCATACTTAGACGCAACAGTGGTGGAGAAAACTAGCAAAAAGGGAGGACGAGAAGTGTGTCAGCAAGTTTGGCTTCTTGGCACGTCAGAAGGCTTCTCCTTTTCTGTATATGATCATCACAAGATCGCATAAACATTACTAGTTAGCATGCTTGAGGTGGGTTTAATTAATTATCTATAAGACATATGCATAATTGAAGGAGAAAGAAGAAAGAAAATAACTCAAGTTGGGTTTAATTATCTATAATTATCTATAGGTCAAATGCATGTGTTGTAGAGTGAAGATGATAACTCTGAAGCGCATATTTCTTTCTATGCAGAGATATATTATTCTATAGAGAGAAAATGGTCATCTCTCCTCTAAATAGAGAAGACAATTGGCTCTGAATCACGAAAGATGGAACTCCTGCATGAGCTGCTCCATGAGAAGAGAAGCTTTGATCGTCATTGACCAACTCAGTGGTTACTAGATATATGCCTGACAAGACAAAATCGAATCAACACACTTTCCATGCCTCTCGTTCTCCATCTGGGTATGGCTGTGTCCTCCTCCCCTCCCTTGTTACCATTGGTCCTATAGTCGAACTAGCACAAGGAACGCCATGCATTCATTGTCGACCTATGGAGCCAATACCTACCCGTTCAGCGATGAGAAGATTAAGGAGTTGGACCAGAAGATAGACGAGATGGCAAATGATGGCATGAGAAGAGGAAGCATGAGCTCCACAAGCATGGGAAGTTGGAGCGGGGAATTGGACCAGAAGATAGACGAGATGACAAAGGATGGCCTAAGAAGAGGAAGCATGAGCTCCACAAGCATGGGAAGTTGGAGCGGAGCCAGTACGACCTGTTTAAGTGAACACTTGCACAATTGTATTTGGTGGGATTAGGTTAGACTATTCCCAGTTTAACCCAATCTAGGCATAGTTGACGCCCAATAGACTTGATCTGACCTAGATCATTAATTAAATTGTCTCAGATGGTCTGGGGATACAATTCAACCTAAAATGCAGCCTCATATAGCAAGATGGTTAAGCATGATCATCTTGTTGCATGAAATGCATCAAGATAGTAGCTGAAGCTGATTTAGTTTTTATGTGTTGCTCTTTCATTAATCAAGTGAATGGTTTCAGCAGTGTCTATTAGGCTTAAAGGATTGCACAGAGGATATATTGGTTAATTTTATATGCAAAAACAAGTTGCTTGACAATAAAAATATTTTACATGTAAAAATATGTAAAAATATTTTACATGTGAAAATATGTAAAAATATTTTACATGCAAAATCAATAAAAATATTTTATAAACTTTAAAACAAAAATAATGATCATCTATATATTTTAAATTTATTTTTAAAGATTTTTAATTGCTTAAAAAATTTATATATTATTTTTTATTTTTATAATATATAAATGTTACTAGTATATTATTTGTTAATTCTAATTATGGTTTATATTTTTTAATTATGAGTAGTAACATGAGCGCTAGTCTATTGGGTTGGACGGACGACTTCCTCGATGGGTGGGTCGAAAAGCCCCTTGGTTCAACTCAGATTAGGCGAGTTTAGAGTCGAACCAAAACAATCATATCTGGTTTGATTTAACCAGTTATCTGATGCAGAAATTGCTCTTTACCATCCGCGAGCCGTGCCTTAATGTAGAAATCCCTCTTTGCCATTGTGTTTCCGCACAACGACGAAGTTCCTCCAATGGAAGTGGCGGAGTTCCTTCGATATATATATATATATATATATATATATATATATATATATATATATATATATATATATATATATATATATATATATATTGATTGTAGTTAACCATATGGATTTGGTCGTACAAGTTATATAAGCTAGTCTAACTAATCAAGTTAACTCAGGTAAAAGTCTAATTTGATTCCTCTTACTAAATTAGATTTTATTATTTTAAAATATTTAAAAATATTATAAAATAGTAATTAATCTCAAATTTAATTTTTCATAAATTAACTAATTTAGATTCATGATTTTAATTTTAAAACTAATTACATCTTAAAAATTTATACATAACTTTTTGAAACATAAATGTCTAATTAAATAAATTAAAACTATTATTAAATTAACTATTCATTCTAACATCATAATTTAATGATTATTTATAATTATGGTTTATATTTTTTAATTATGAATAGTAACCCGAGCGCTAGTCTATTGGGTTGGACGGACGACTTCCTCGACCTAAGCATTGGGTAGGTCGGAAAGCCCCCCGGTTCAACTTAGATTATGTGAGTTTGAGTCGAATCAAAACAATCATATCTGGTTCGATTTAACCAATTATCTGACACAGAAATTACTTTTTACCATCCGCGAGCCGTGCCTTAATATAGAAATCCCTCTTTGCCCCTGTGTTTCCGCACGGCAATGGAATTCCTCCAATGGAAGTGACGAAGTTCCTCATATATATATGACTTATTCCGGATTGTCACCCACTCCAAGCAAACTAGGGTATTAGGTGGGTGGACTAAGCTAGAGCGCTTCTTATTTCTTTTGGTTCTATGTAGAGTTCACCAGTTCCCTTAACCTACTTTTGCTGATCTCAATGACTCAGCTTCTTAGTAACCAGTGCCAAGCGAGGGAGTTCTTTTATAACTATACCAGAATTAGGGTATTATTTGCACTGAGACTAGATGGCTTCTCAGTACGACCTCTTCCTTACCTATTTCGGTGCGTTCGTTCACTCGTTTACTTGAAGTGTTCTAATGGTAGCCACGCCCGCTCTAAAGTCGTAATTACGGGTCGATTACTTTTTAGGCTCTCTACACCTTATTGCCTGTTATGCCTTTATCCTCTGTCGTGCCCCCTACCCTTTTCGAGTTTCCCCCTTTTCGAGAGTCCCTAACGCCTAGTCTAAACTCTTACTTGTTTTTTCCTTTCTTTTTAAGTAGCTACTCTCGAAAAGAGATCGGTAACACCAGAATAGCCCATTCAAGTCCTTCCTTTAAGAATATTACTAAATCTCGAACTCCCTATAAGAAGTTACTTGAGGGCACAGTGTTGTATATGATAGAATCAACGGTGAAAAAAAGAAGTAGTTATGGGTACTGATTAGCAAAATTATATACTTAGCACATCTTAAACAATGAATTCCTAAGAGATGACGGAATTCGAAGACGGACAGCTTAGCCCCTGAAACTATGGGGCAGTCAATTATATGTTAGCAATTGCTTCAGCAATTATATGTTAGCAATAGCTCTAGTGTTTGGGTAGTTCCGAAGGGAATTGACGTCACAGCAAATGATGCCTTTCCAATCGGCGAAAGAAAGATAGCAAGGTCGGTTCCTATGCACTCGTTATAGTAAGGCTAGAAGAGTAAGCCACACTTAAGATATATCAAATTTGAGGTCTATTCTGACTTATGAGAATACAGTAGGGGATGACATACATAATACCTGCCGAACATTAAAGCCACAAGTATGTAGACAAATAATGAATTAAGAGTAATAACCGTCATAGCCAGAGAAGACCAAGAAAACCCCTTGAAAAACAAGAAAAGAGACTGGGATATTAGGGCAATAAAGGTATAATAAGTCATATATATATATATATATATATATATATATATATATATATATATATATATATATATATATATATATATATATGACTTATTCTACTACTTACCTATGCTAGACTCAGATGAACCTTTTTAGTTGGAGTTATAAATAGAGAAAAGGATCTTCTCTATTTATAACTCCAACTGTAATCCCAACCACAGCTGGGAACTTTGCTTTCATCATCAAATATCCCAAGGGAGCAACTGGATTAACTCGAGCTAGCTTTCAGAAACTCTATCCAAAGGTTACAAGTAGAGAGCTATAACTCTGCGAAATCCAAAGCCCACTTACTTACAAGATATTACTGATTCTCGAATCGACTAGGATTCAACTTCTGGGGACAAGGAAATTATCCACTTAGTCGTGCCCGAACTCTAGTTTCAACTTACCTACCACTTCCAGGAACCTCTGCTCCACTTAGAGAATGGCAAATCACTTACTTTATACCTCGAAAGGCTGTTCTACGGCATTGACGCCTAACATCTTTACTTTCTACCCGCTTGGTCAATAAAATCTCATGCAAGCTGTTCTACAAGTGTAGTTGAGTCACCCAGAGAAAGATCTAAAGCTGGATCTGAGGCTTGCTTTAGAAGGTGAGTAAGCAATAGATTCTTCAAGCCCAGGAATAAAGTTTGGGCTCACCTGTTTACAGCCCACTTCACTTCCATAAGAGCAAGGGTGCAAAAGACTAGATATATAGTTAGTGAGTTTGAACAAGCAACTCGGTTTAGTTGGTTCTACTCTTTTTTTCATGATAAAAGTTGAGTGACCCCTTTCGATTATGTAGTAGAGTAGTTTCAGGGCCCTTTTAGAGCATAGGCGAGATGGATTGCATAGGCGAGATAGATGAAAGCAAGAAAGGTATAAGAATCCGTTTGTGGGAAGCCTATTGGATAACGAACTGTTACTCTACTTGAAACTGCGGATTCTATCTACTACTTAGCACCATAACTAGACTTTACTCACACAGTGGATTCTCTTGTTCCCGCATAAGATCGAGTGGACTTTCTTCGAACTCAAAGATCTTTGTAATGAGTACACCTTGCTTCCGTTGTCCGTACTTAAGCCCTTTTCAACTACGAGAGGGAGTTAGGAGTTGTTGGAATAGTATCATAAAGAGATTCATTACATTACAATAAGAGAGAGAATCATTATATCAAGAAGAAAAAAATGAATTAAAAATCTATAAAAAGGTATGTCAAATTGATTATTAGTTCTTGAAAGGATTTCTTGAAAGAGAATGATTCATTTTAAATATAATTAATGTAATATATCTTTTGGGACTATATAAACCCTATATGTTGGGTCATGAAAGATAGAGTTTTAAAAATTATAAAGTATTTTCTTGAGAGAAATAGAGAAGATTTAAGCTTGTCCTATTCTTCCTCTGTTTGATAACTCTATCCCGTCTTCCTATCAACATCAACATTTGGTATCAGAGCATAGGTTAAGCTATGACCTCTTCCTCAAGTGTCATCTAACTCCAGATCCCCAGATTAACAAAAAAAAATTATGATATATGATGCATCCAAATGAAGGTTCTTCTAGGCTCTCAAGATGTATAAGAGTTTATAGAAGATAGATTTGTTGAACCAAGTCCAACAGAAGAAGAAGCAATGAATGTAGAAGGAAGAAAACAACTCAAAGAAAGAAGAAAGAAGGAGAAAAAGGCTTTGTTCGCGATCTATCAAGGGCTTGATGATACAATGTTCGAGATCATCGCTCCAGCAAATACTTCAAAGGAGGCTTGTGAAATGCTTCAAAAAGCATTCGGTGGGGTTGATAAGGTAAGGAAACTTCATCTACAAGTTTTACGAGCCGAGTTTGAAAAATTACAATAAGGTACTTCTGAAACTTATTCTGATTACTTCTCAAAAATCATTTATATTGTTCATCAAATGAGACGAAATGGTGAACAAGTAAACGATCAGAGAGTAATAAAAAAATATTAAGATCTCTAGATCCGAAATTTGATTTTATTGCTGTTGTGATTGAAGAGCCTAAAGATTTGAAAAAAATATCTTTAGAAGAACTTATGGATTCCCTTCAAGTTCATGAACAAAGGATTACAAAAAGAGGAGAAGACAAAACTATGGAGCAAGCACTACAAGCTAAGTTTGCTCTTAAAAATAAAGAAGAATCAAATTCTCAAAGAGAAAGAGGACGAGGATAAAGAGGAAGAGAAGGCAGAAATCAGACCGATCAAGCATCTCCAAATAATGCAGATGTTGGAGAAAATTCTAACCAAAGATGTTGAGGTTATGGTCGAGGACGTGGCCGAGGTCGTGGACATGGCAGAAACTCTAAAATGTCTGAAATACAATGCTATGTTTGCAAAAGGTATGGACATTACTCTTATGAATGTTATTATAATCCTAACAATCAAGTTGATAAGGCAAATTTTGTTGAGGAAGAAAAGAACAAAAATCAAGTTTTACTAGTGAATTATGATAATTTGAAAGAGGACCAGTCTATAATGTGGTACCTAGATATAGGAGCCTCAAATCACATGTGTGGCATCAAAGAGTTATTTTCAGAAATGGATACAAATTATTCCGGGAACATTACATTTGGTGATTTATCTCAAATACCAGTAAGAGGCAAAGGTAAAATTCTCCTTGAACTTAATAATGACAAAGAATTATATATTTCAAATGTTTATTATGTTCCTGATATGAAAAATAATATTTTAAGCTTGGGACAATTACTTGAAAAGGGTTATAATATTGAGATGAAAGATATAACTCTCTCAATTCGTGACAAGAATAAAATATTAATATTACATATGAAAATGGCAAAGAATAAAATGTTTCCTCTACATTTGAGTATTTTTTATCAATCAAATTGTTTTAAAGCTAATATTAAGGATATTTCTATACTTTGGCATCATAGATATGCTCATTTAAATTTTAAGGCTTTAAAACTTCTAGAAAAGTACAATATGGTGATAGGAATGTCAAAAATTGATCGCCCAGCAAAATTATGTGAAGTATGTGCCATGGGTAAATAAGAAAGAAAGCCTTTCAAAGTTAGAAGAACAAAAAGAGCATGGCATCGACTTGATCTGGTGCACTCAGATGTTTGTGGCCCTATCAATCTAGCATCACTTGGAAGAAGCAGGTATTTTCTTACTTTCACTAATGATCATAGTGGCAAAACTTAGGTTTATATGTTAAAAGAAAAGAAAGAAGTTTTACGCAAATTCAAAGAATTTAAGGATTTGATTGAAACACAAAGTTGTTGTAAGATTAAATGTTTAAGAACAAATAGGGGTGGTGAATATATATCAAATGAATTTGAAATTTTTTATAGAAATAATGGAATTCTACATCAATTCATCATGCCATACACACCTTAACAAAATGGTATCTCAGAAAGGAAAAATAGGACTATCCTTAATATGGTCCGATGCATGTTAAAGGAAAGAAAAATTCCTAAATAATTTTGGGGAGATGCTGTTGCTTGAGCAGTTTATTTGCTTAACAGGTTTCCGACAAAACAAATTAGTAATATTATACTAGAATAAGCATAGAGCTTACAAAAACCAAGAGTTGATCATTTGAGGATTTTTGGAAGTGTTGCATTTGCCAAGATACCAGAAGAAAAAAGAATAAAATTAGAGGATAAAAGTCATAAATTCATTTTGCTAGGTTATCCAGAGAATTTCAGTAGTTACAAACTCTACAATCTTATCACAAATAAAGTTGTGATGTCAAGAGATGTTGAGTTTGATAAACAACAGATTTGGAACTAGAAAAGTGATGAGCAGCATAAGAAAGTTGTAGCTTCAAAAGAAGATGATATAATACAAGCAAGCACCGAAGTGGCTTTGTCATAATTATCACCTAGATAAGCTAGGTCACATGATTTAAGAAGTCCAATTATAAGAAGGACAAGACCGATTCATGAACTATATGATATGACTCGAAGGATTGATACTAACAATGATGAACTTTCTTTATTTTATCTTTTTTGCAATATATGATCCATTAACCTTCGAAGAAGCTTATAAAGATGAAAAATGGCGATAAGCTATGAATGAAGAGATTCATGCCATTAATAAAAAGAATATATGAGAGCTTACTACACTTCCAGAAGACCACCAAGCTATCGGTGTTAGGTGGATCTTCAAAACAAAAAAATATACAAAAGGAGAGGTAGAGAAATATAAGGCCAGATTAGTTGCAAAGGGATATAAACAATAATATGAGATTGACTATGAAGAAGTATTTACGCTAGTTGCTCGATTAGAGATAGTAAGATTACTTATCTCTCTAGCAGCTCAAATGAAATTGAAGATTTTACAAATGGATGTCAAATCATTATTTCTTAATGGAGTTCTTGAAGAAGAGGTATATATTCAACAACCCCCTGGTTTTATTATTCAAGAACAAGAAGACAAAGTATACAAGTTAAAGAGAGCTCTTTATGGGCTTAAACAAGCCCCACGCTCATGAAATTCTTGAATAGATACTTATTTTATTTAAAATAATTTTTCTAAATGTCCACATGAACATGCTCTCTATATGAAATATAACTCTAATGGAGATATCTTGTTTGTATGCCTATACGTAGATGATTTAATATTTACAAGCAATAGTAACTATGATTAAAAATTTTAAGCACTCTATGAAAAAGGAGTTTGAGATGATCGACTTGGGCATAATGACTTATTTCCTTGGTATCGAAGTTATACAAGATAATGGAGGAATTTTTATCTCACAAGAAAATGCAAATGAGGTTTTAAAGAAGTTTTCTATGGAAGATTGTCATCCTACATATATACCTGTTGAATATGGCACCAAGTTGACCAAGGAAGGTGAAGGTAAAGGTAAATACATTAATCCAACTTATTATAAAAGTCTAATTAGATATTTAAGGTATTTGACATGCACTCGACCTGATATACTATTTGGAGTTGGTTTAATAAGTAGATATATTGAAGTTTCTAAGACATCTAATTTAAATATCGCTAAAAGAATTTTAGGAAGAGTACAACTGGATTTGTATTTTATTTTGGTGAATCTTCATTCTCTTGGTCTTCAAAAAAGCAATGGATCGTTGCTCTATCAAGTTGTGAAGCAGAATATATAGCAACTTCTTCTAGTGTTTGTCATGCAATCTGGCTAAGAAGATCACTCCAAGAACTTCATATGCCACAGGAGAAGTCAACCAAGATTTATATTGATAACAAATCAGCTATTGCCTTAGCCAAGAATCTAGTATATCATGAAAGATCAAAGCATATTGATACAAGATTTCATTTCATAAGAGATCATATCAAAAATAAAAAAGTGGAGCTACATCATGTCAAGACAAGTGAACAAGTGGCTGATATACTTACAAAACCTCTCAAATTTGAAATATTTCAACAACTTTGAAAGAAACTTGGCATGCTGGATGGAACAAATTTAAGGGGAGAGAATGTTGGAATTAAACTTATTCAAGTATTGTTACAGTAAGTAACTTTTTTAGCCGTGACCTGGGGGTCGACGCGGCTGGTTCAGGGGTCTGAACGACTAGGATCAGGAGAGACTGCAAGACTCGGGATCTCGGGGCGGCCGATCACGGGGAATAAGGCTGGGATGCTCCGCGTCGCCGGGTTGGGTCGGCTTCAACCGAGTACCTGCACTAAGGTCGGGTCGGTGATTCGGCCCGACCCCTCCAACGGTCAAGTTAGTGGTGTAGAGGGGAGTTTTTGGGGAAAATCGTGTGCTTGTCTGCTTACCTTGCCCGCTTGAAGCCCGAGGGTACTTATAGGTGAGTTCGATGTTACCTGACACGCCATCTTACCGGGGCAGGGCCGTGCACCTGACCCCGTCCGTTGTCGAAGTGGGCGTTGCGTGGACGGTCGAGTCGAGTCACCGCAGGGTATGGCGAGCCTTGGTCGACGCCTTCTCCTGCCTCGTTCGGGCATGTGTGGTCTGGGTATGGCTAGCAAGGGTGCGCGTCACGCTGACATTAATGTTCGTCTGTTGGGGCAGTGTGCCGTCCGGTCGAGGCTGACAGCGGGCGGTGTTATGTCAAATCCGGTATGTTGCACCCTATTTGTTTTTACCCCTATCATATTCCCCCCCCGAAAGGAGCCATGCGTCGGTTTTTGCATGTGGGGGGTTCGAGGCATGGCTGCTGCCTTTAGGCGAATTGGCCATGCGGGTCCACAGGGCATGTCGTCGACGGGTCGGTCGGGCGGTGTCGAGCTCGGGAATCATGGGGTTGACAAGGGCCGAGGAACACGATGCGGGTGAGCTACCGTGCGGGCGTGGTCTCGGGGGGCGTGCAGCCGAGGGTCGAGGCGCGCGACGCAGGCGGGTTACCGCGCTGGTGTGGTCTCGGGGGGCGTGCAGCCGAGGGCCGAGGAGCACGACGCAGGCGGGTTACCGCGCTAGTGTGGTCTCGGGGGGCGTGCAACCGAGGGCCGAGGAGCACGACGCAGGCGGGTTACCGCGCTAGTGTGATCTCGGGGGGCGTGCAATCGAGGGCCGAGGAGCATGACGCAGGCGGGTTACCGCGCTGGTGTGGTCTCGGGGGGCGTGCAGCCGAGGGCCGAGGAGCACGACGCAGGCGGGTTACCGCGCTGGTGTGGTCTCGGGGGGCGTGCAGCCGAGGGCCGAGGAGCACGACGCAGGCGGGTTACCGCGCTGGTGTGGTCTCGGGGGGCATGCAGCCGAGGGCCGAGGAGCACGACGCAGGCGGGTTACCGCGCTGGTGTGGTCTCGGGGCGCGTTTGATTTTTTCTCTAGGGGGGGGTTGATTGCCTCCGCCGCACATCTTAGGGTGCCGGGCTCGAGGCGTCCGTTGCTGTTTTTGACGGGGCCGCCATGTCAGGCCTTCATTAAGGCGGAGCGCTTTTGGGTATTTTTCGATGCGACGCGACGGTTACGTGCGAGTGTGAGTGGGCTGCCGCCCACTTCTTGGGAGGCGAATGGGCGCTGGATCCGGCGAGATGTTCCCTTCAAATAGCGGGCGCCTGTCTTCCCCACCGTCTCTCATCGCTGAGTTTTTTTCTTCCGGTCTTGCCGTCCTTCTTCCGGTCGTCCTCTTCGCCTCTAGCGTCGCTCTACTTTCCCGTAGCACCCTCCCAGTTAAGGTCAGTCAGGATGGTTTCCTCTCCCTCCTCCTCTTTTGTCCATTCCTCCGGGGTTAGGGGGGGGAGCCCTCTTCCGCCCCTCGTTGAGTCTTCTGACGGGGAGGTCGCACGGGCCCTTGAGGCCTTGATGTGGCCACATGATCAGGACTCCTCTGTGAGTGAGTCGTTGCTAGTCGGACTCCGGGAGCGCTATGGCATCCCGGAGGACTATGTTCTTGGTGCGCCTGAGCCGGGACAACGGGCATATGACCCCGTCCCGAAGGGCTTCGCCTTAACCCTGGATGCCCTGGAGGCGGGTCTGCGTCTCCCTCTGCACCCCCTTATTGTGTCCTGTTTGTCTTTCTGACGGATTTCGCCATCCCAGGTGGCGCCAAACTCCTGGCGTTACCTGGTGGTGTTCTTGGGGGAATGCCACTATGCCAATATCGCCCCCTCCCTCCATCTTTTCCTCTCCTGTTATCGCCTTACCAAGGGTTCGAGGGGTTATTTTTTGTCCGCCCGAAAGGGCTTCCGAGTTAGGGGGGCCCCTTCTAACAATAAAGGGTGGAAGGGGAGGTTCTTTTACGTCAGCCGTGAGCAAGACTGGGGTTTCGGAGTCCGTTGGTCTGCGAGGGCGATCGACAACACCACCCCATGTTTGGGCAAAGTAGAGCGCCTCGACCTGGGGCGGCTCAGGGAGATTCTCCCCAGGTCACAGGCCCTCCGGAACATGACCGAGGGGTGGCTGGTCGAGGCGGGCCTCGGCCCGATGCCTCCGGGTACGTTGGTTGTTGTTTGGTTCAGGTATTCATGTGGTTCTTCCTTGCTGTTGACGCTTTTTTGATCTTTTTGCAGAAATGGTGAAGCTCCGGTCACTCCTTGGAGACGACACGCCGCAGGTCCCACCTCCTGTACTTCCGGCCGATCCGCCGGCTACTCTTCCAGCATTGCCAGCCGACTTGCAGCTTGGCACTGAGGACGCGCCTCTGGAGGTCGAGGTCGGGCGCCCTCGGAAGAGGGCGAAGGTGACGCCCTCAAAGGGGGTCGAGGAAGGCCCGTCGGGGTGAGGCTGGTCCTAGCCGCCGTGCAGCTGGGAAGGATCCGCGGCCGACCTCCGTACGCGATTTGTGTCGGCTACCGGCCGGGGACGGGGAGCCGTTCCTGACTCGCCTGGTGGGGGAGGCTCCGCTCGGGAGGCCCAGTGACCCCCTAGTCGCTCGCTGGGATGGTTTGTCCCGGGGGGACAGGGTGTGGGCCGGAGGGGACCCCACCACGACGTTCCTCCGAGGCGCGCTTCATCCTGATATGGCTCGGGATTTGTATGTGCTACCCTCGGAGGCGTTGCTCAACAAATCCGCCCAGTCTTTGATCTGGGTAAGCGTTTCACCTTTTGTTTTGGTTAGTCTTGCTTGCCTGGTGCCGTCCCCCTTTAACCCGCCCTTTCCAATCGCAGGTGCTTCATTATGCGACGGCCCTTATGGACAGGGTGCGTGACGGGGGCCGCGTCATCGGGGGCCTTATCAACCGCAACGCCGAGCTCCATCGCCAGGTTGAGGAGGTCCGGGCCGGAGCTGGTCCAGAGGCCGTGGCTGCTGCCGAGCAGCGGGCGGCGGATTTTGAGGCGGAGGTGATGCGCCTTCGGTCGAAGCTCGAGGCCTCTAAAAGGGCGAACGAGGGGCTTCAAAAGGCGATGAGGGTGGAGCGGACCGAGCTCCGTTTGTTGAAGGCCGAGGTGAGCACCCTTGGTAAAGAGCTGGAGGAGGCAAAAGCTAAAGCCAGGGTGGCCTCGGAGGCGTTGGCGGAGGAGTCCCGACTTCGCCCCGCAAAAGACAAGGAGCTCCTCGAGGCATATAAGAGGTCGAAGGGGTTCGAGCTCAGGTTGACGCGGACGGGACGGGTATCCTTTGAGTATGGATACCGAATCGCCACTTCCCGCTTCCGCGCTCGCCACCCTGGTCTCGAGGTGGAGGAGAATCCCTTCGCTCGTCATCCCGAGGACCAAGGGGTGGATATGCCTGAGGAAGTCCCCTTCGATGACCGCTTGGAGGAGCCTTGAGCCTCCTGTGGGGAAAAGGGGTCCTTGTGCTCTGTTTTTGCTGGTCTGTTTTTGTAAGTCGGGTCCTGTAAGTTGTCTTGCTTTCTTTAATAAAAGGAAAGATCCCTTTCGTTTTGTCTCCTTCTTCTTCTAAAAAGGTTCCTTTCTTTGAAAAAGTTCTTCTTTGCACGAAAAAAGCTTCTTGATTATTTGCAAGTCGAGCCTTGTAAGCGGGCCTGCTTTCTGCGCTACAGGAAGCTTTTTGCTTTTCCCAACTACTGCCTTCTTCTCTTTCGGGCGAAACGCTTCCTCCGAGAAAGGTTTCTTCACTTCAGACGAAGAACTTCTTGAGGTTCCAGATGTTCCAGGTTCTCGGTAAGGGAGAGCCGTCCATTGTCGTGAGCCGGTATGTGCCCGATCGGACCGTTTTGGCGACTCGATAAGGTCCTTCCCATTTGGGGGCTAGCTTCCCCCTCACTCGGGCCGGGTCACTGACCTCGGCTTTTCGCAGGACTAGGTCGCCTAGCTTGATCGGTCGGGGGCGTACCTTCTTATTGTAGACCCTCGCGACGGCTCTCTGGTAAGAGAGGGCTTTTAGGTGCGCATCGGCGCGTCGCTCTTCGAGCACGTCGAGGCTGGCATGGAGTCCCTCGTTCGAGACTTCCTCGTCGTAGCTCCTTGTCCGAAGGGTGGCGACAGCCATTTCGGGTGGTAAGACAGCCTCAGTCCCGAACGTCAGACTGTACGGGGACTCTCCGGTCGCGGCCTTGGGAGTGGTGCGCAGCGACCAGAGCACGCTGGGGAGCTTGTCCGCCCAGACCGATCGGGCTGCGGACACCCTTCTTTTGAGTCCATCCAGGATGGATCGGTTGGTTACCTCCGCAAGCCCGTTCGTCTGAGGATGGGCCACCGAGCTGAACCTTAGTTGGATGCCATGACCTGCACAGAACTCCCGGAATCTTCGGCCGGCGAATTGGGGTCCGTTGTCTGTGATAATGGCTTTGGGCAACCCGAACCGAGTCACGAGGTTTTTCCACACGAACTTCTCCACCTGATGTTCCGTGATTGTCGCTAGTGGCTCGGCCTCGACCCACTTTGTGAAGTAGTCCACTCCTACGATTATGTACTTCCGCTGTCCTGAAGTTGGCGGGAAGGGTCCGAGTAGGTCCAAGCCCCACTGCGCGAATGGCCACGCACAATCGATGGGGCTGAGCGGGACCGCAGGCTGTCGGGGTGCGCGGGCGTGTCGCTGGCATGAACCGCACCGCTGTACGTAAGCCTTCGCGTCCCGGCACATGGTTGGCCAATAGTAGCCTTGGCGGAGTATTTTGTGTGCCAAGGTCCGTCCGCCAATGTGTTCGCCGCAAACCCCTTCGTGGGTTTCGGCCAGGACCGTCTGTGCTTCGTCAGGCTCCAAGCACCGCAGGAGGGGGTAGGCGAAGGACCGTCTGTAAAGCCGCCCGCTCTCCTCGGTGTACCACGCATGTGTACGGCGCAGGCACCGAGCCTCTACCTCGTCGAGGGGAAGGGTGCCATCCTTCTTGAAGCGTAGCAGCTCCTATACCCATGTGATCGGCGCACTGCTTGGGGCGGCGACTGCCACTTCAATGGCGCGAGCAGGGAGCTCCTCAACCTCTGGCCACGCTTCAGAGGTCGGCTTTGACACGAGCTTAGCTAGTGCGTCGGCTCGCGCGTTCTCCTCCCTCGGAACATTAGATAACGTAAAGTAAGGGAACTTGGCGGTTAGGTCCTTTACCCGTGCAAGGTATTTTGCCATGGTTGCGTCCCGAGCTTCGTATCCTCCGCTGAGCTGTTCGGCCACGAGCTGCGAGTCGGTGAGGACGTGTATTGCGGCCACCTGCATCTCAAGGGCCAGCCTCAGTCCAGCTAGGAGTGCCTCATACTTTGCCTCGTTGTTGGTGGCCTTAAACCCAAAGTGGAGGGAACGTTCAAACGAGCGTCCGTCGGGGGCGAGGAGAACCAGTCCCGCGCCGGCACCCCTTGAATTGGCCGAGCCGTCCACATGCAGGGTCCAAGCTTCGGGGGTTTGCTCGAGGTCCCTGTCCTCCATCTGAGTTAACTCCGCGATGAAGTCGGCCACCGCTTGAGCCTTGATGGCGGTCCTGGGCACGTATCTTATGTCATGTTCGCCCAGCTCCACCGCCCATTTGAGGAGCCGTCCTGCAACATCAAATTTTGTTAAGACCTGCCGAAGGGGTTGGTCGGTGATGACCTCCACCGTGTGCGCCTGGAAGTAGGGGCGCAACTTTCGAGCCGAGAGCACCAAGGCGAGCGCGAGTTTTTCGATCGGCGGGTAACGCTCCTCGGGTCCACCCAGGACATGGCTGACGTAGTAGATCGGGAGTTGTTGGTTAGAGCTTTCCTTGATCAGGATAGAGCTGACCGCGTGTGGGGAGGCCGCCAAGTAGAGACCCAGCTTCTCGCCGGGAGAAACAGAGGCGAGCCGGGGGAGGTTCGCCAGGTGCTGCTTTACTTGTTTGAAGGCTTCTTCGCACTCCGTTGTCCACCGGAATTTTTTCGGGTCCTTGAGCGCCCTGAAGAAGGGGAGGCAGTGATCCCCCAACCGGGCAAGGAAACGGGATATGGCAACAATCCTTCCGTTCAGTCGCTGCAGGTCTTTGATTGTCCGGGGTGACTGCATGTTGATGATCGCTTGGACTTTCTCCGGGTTGGCGTCAATTTCCCTTTCATGTATAATGAACCCGAGGAATTTCCCAGAGGTGACACCGAAGGCGCATTTTGTGGGGTTGAGCCGCATGCCGAACTTGCGTAGCGTGCTGAACGCCTCGGCCAGGTCGGCAATATGTGCTTCGGTCTTTTGGCTTTTCACGATCATGTCGTCTACGTATACTTCCATGTTCCTTCCGATCTGATGGGCGAACATTTTGTTCACCGTCCTCTGGTACGTGGCCCCGGCGTTTTTCAACCCGAACGGCATGACCTTATAGAAGTACACCCCCTGGTCGGTGAGGAAGGCCGTGTGTTCGCTGTCCTCGGGCGTCGTCCTGATCTGGTTATACCTTGAATAGGCGTCCATGAAAGAGAGGCGCGCGTGTCCAGCCGTTGCATCGACCAACTGGTCGATTCTCGGGAGGGGGTAGCAATCTTTCGGGCATGCATTGTTGAGACTGGTGTAGTCAACGCACATCCTCCAGCTTCCGTTGTGTTTTTTCACAAGGACTACATTGGACAGCCATTGAGGATACTTGGCTTCCTCTATGAAGCCTGCTGCTAAGAGACGGGTCACCTCTTCTCGTATAGTCTGCTGCCGATCAGGGGCCTGCCGTCTGGGCCTTTGCTTCACCGGGCGAGTGTCAGGTGGGATGTTAAGGTGGTGCTGTGCCACCCTTGGGTCGACGCCCGTCATATCAGACGGGGACCAGGCGAAGATGTCGGCGTTTTCCCGCAGGAGTCCGACGAGCCGTTCTTGTTCCTGTTCGGGTAGCTCCGAACCCACCTTGACCGTTTGGTCGGGTCGGGCTTCTTATAATGGTACATCAATGGTGGGCCCCTTCGGCTCGGGATGAGGGGCCGGTCTTTTTGTCTCCCGTGGGTCCTCCAACGGTGGCTCGACCCTGGTTCTCTTGTGTAGTGAAACGGCGGTTAGGTAGCACCGCCTGGACTCTCGGGGGCTTTCGTTGACTTCTCCGACCCCAGCGTGAGTCGGGAACTTAATGATTTGATAGTAGGTCGAGACAACGGCTTTGATTTTATTGAGGGTCGGCCGTCCCAGTATGGCATTGTAGGCCGTAGGAAGGTCGACCACCAAAAAGGTGGTCATCACCATTTTTGACCTTGGCGGGACGCCCAAGGTTAAAGGCAAAGTGATGGCCCCCAAAGGTGATATTGAATCTCCTGTGAACCCGGTGAGCGCTAAGTAGATTGGGCGTGAGCTTTCCTTGGCTAAGCCGAGCTTCTGGAAAGCGTCAAAGTAAAGTATATCGGTCGAACTTCCCGTGTCGACCATGATCCTTCTCACCTGCGCGTTGGCTATCCTGGCCAATATTACCAGGGCGTCATCGTGGTCAGGTCGCTCGGCAGCTCCGGTTAGGAAGGTAATCTCGGACTCGGGCTCGTGTCCCGAGGCTTCGTCGGGAGCGGCCCGGGCATACGCCTTTCTGCCCGATGCGGAGCCCCCCCCTATTGCGGGGCCCCCGGCTATCACGTCGATGTGTCGTTCGACGGGGCCTTCCGGGTGAGGTGACGGCTCCTTGACCGGTGGAAGGTAGTGGCTGAGATGCCCTCGGCGGATGAGCTCCTCGATCTGCCTTTTTAGCTCACGGCACTGCTCAGTGTCGTGCCCATGCTGCCGATGGAAACGGCAGTATTTCGAGCGGTCCGCGAGCTCTCGCGGGCTCCTCATCGGGTGGGGCTCCTTGAGTAACCCCTTCCCCTTCTCATGGAGAAGTATTTCCGTCTGTGAAGAACTCAAGACGGGGAGAGGAGACCTCAGGTCGGATCTATCCAACCTGCGACGGGAGGCGGAGGGCTGCTGTTGTCGGGGCGGCTCCGTCTTGACTTTTTTGTGTTCTTCCCGCTTCCCGGCCATCCATGTCTCCGCGGCGATGAACTGGCCAGCACGCTGAATCATTTCGGGAACCGCGGCGGGGGGTCGCTCCACGAGAGACCAGAAGAACCGGGAAGGCCGCAGGCCTGTCATGAATGCCTGCATCAGTAGAGAGGGGTGAGCGTCCGATAGTCCGCGAATTTGAGTCGTAAAGCGGTTCACAAAATGGGAGAGGGGCTCGTCCTCCCTCTGGTTGAGCCCGAGGAGTAATGCTACGGATGGTTTCGGTCGAGCGTAAGCCAGGAAACTGAGCTCGAAGTCTTTGGCGAGTTGGTCGAAGGAGGCGATGGTCCCGGCCTTCAGACCGCTGTACCACGCGCGGGCCGGATCCCGTAGGGTTGTCGGGAACGCCCTGCACATCAAAGCGTCGGAGGTCCCGTATAGCACCATTTGGGCGCGAAAGGTGGCCACGTGGTCCGCTGGGTCAGCGGCGCCGTGATATGCGTCCAGCGAGGGCAGGCGGAAGTGTGACGGGATCGCCTGATCTTGGATCTCGGGGGTGAACGGGGATCCTTGCTGTCTGTCCACTCCGTGGTCTCCCTTGGACTTACGGACCTCCTGTTGTACTTCGTCAAGTCTTTGACTGACGAGGCGCAGCTGGGCTTGTAGGGCATTTGTAGAATCGGCGGACGGAGCCTCGCGCTCAGGGCGGCTCGCCGTATCTTCCGCCTCCCGGCTCCCGGGCTGAGCCATCGGGTTCTGGGGTGAGCCAGGGAGCCCGGAGAGGGGCATGTGAGCTCGGGCGAGGATTTCCTGTTGCTGTGAAGGGTGAGCCACGCGCGGAGGGGTTCGCTGTGAGATAATCGGTATGATGGTCTGCACCATGCTCGTCAGGGCTCGGACTTGGTGAGTGAGGTCGTGAAAGGCCTCTGGAGATACTGGCGACGGGTCGGTGGGGGCGCCGTCGGGAGGTGACAAACCTGGGTCATTGAACAATCGCCAGTAACGTTCTGACGCCACTATGGGGTGTTCGTCGCGGGCTTCATCGTGCGGGGGGTGTTCCCCCGGGGTGGGAAGCCCAACGGTTGGGGGTTCGCCAAAGTGGATTCGCTGATCGTTTGACATTCGGAGGCCCTCATTCTAGCGCCAATCTGTTACAGTAAGTAACTTTTTTAGCCGTGACCTAGGGGTCGACGCGGCTGGTTCAGGGGTCCGAACGACTAGGATCAGGAGAGACTGCAAGACTCGGGATCTCGGGGCGGCCGATCACGGGGAATAAGGCTGGGATGCTCCACGTCGCCGGGTTGGGTCGGCTTCAACCGAGTACCTGCACTAAGGTCGGGTCGGTGATTCGGCCCGACCCCTCCAACGGTCAAGTTAGTGGTGTAGAGGGGAGTTTTTGGGGAAAATCGTGTGCTTGGCTGCTTACCTTGCCCGCTTGAAGCCCGAGGGTACTTATAGGTGAGTTCGATGTTACCTGACACGCCATCTTACCGGGGCAGGGCCGTGCACCTGACCCCGTCCGTTGTCGAAGTGGGCGTTGCGTGGACGGTCGAGTCGAGTCGCCGCAGGGTATGGCGAGCCTTGGTCGACGCCTTCTCCTGCCTCGTCCGGGCGTGCGTGGTCTGGGTATGGCTAGCGAGGGTGCGCGTCACGCTGACATTAATGTTCGTCTGTTGGGGCAGTGTGCCGTCTGGTCGAGGCTGACAGCGGGCAGTGTTATGTCAAATCCGGTATGTTGCGCCCTATTTGTTTTTACCCCTATCAAGTATCATAAAAAGGTTCATTATATCAAGAGGGAGAAACATTACATCAAGAAGAAAAAATGGATTAAAAGTCTATAGAAGGGTAAGCCAAATTGGTTATTGGTTATTGAAAGAATTTCTTAAAAGAGAATAATTCATCTTGAATATAATTAATGTAATGTATCTTTAGGGACTATATAAACCTCATATGAGTTATGAAAGATAGAGTTTCTGAAATTGTAAAGTGTTTTCTTGAGAGAAATAGAAAAGATTTAAGCCTGTCCTATTTTTTGTCTGATAACTCTATCCCCTCTTTCTAAATTATAAACTACGGAAAGAGTTACCTTATGGCACTTAACCTGGACCGGATTCGGTTTCTTCCCTAGTTTCATCTTCCTGCTGTGACCAATTCCCAAAGTGATCTACCCCATTGGCTCCTTCTTGCTACAGAAATATAAGAAGAAATTACAAAGTAGTGGGAAATACAAGAAGAACCTAAACTACTTTCCCTAGTTTGCCGCTATCCCTCTATGTAGACTCGAAGAGCAAGCAAGGAAGCCGTCAACGATCAATCAGTTTATAAATATATAGGAAGCAACGTATTCTCTTTGCGAGGATAGGCAGGACTGGACTCAAGCCAAGTCACTTTTGAAATCCGACTTATACTTAGCATCATACCTTTTGTCGACCTCTCCTCGCCCCGGTTCAACCCTTTCAAGAAGTATTAGTTGACCCACTTCATATTTGTCAGAGGTACCTTTCGTTCATACTAATTCAAATAGGTGCTTCCGCTATGGTAAATAGGTGCTTCCATCAAAGCTATGGTAGCCATGGTTTCTACTATGTTTGTCTAGAGAGTTCGGCAGCAGCATAGCAAAGAGGATAGAGAGCATCAAATCATTCATTAGAACACCTACACCTAAACGGAAAGAAAGATGGGGTTGTCCAAGACGATACAATTTAGAGAGCAACCCAACCCCCATTACAAGACAGGGATCTGTACATTCGATTGGTAAAAGGATTCGTCGGGCATAGACCGATCCAGGTTAGCTAAGGCGTCAGTGCTACCTGAGCATATTTATGAATTGTACGTAGTGACTTAATTAGCAGTGGATTTCGATACTTGGAAGAATAAAAGTCACAATCATCTAGCTACGTTAGCAATAAATCTTGTTTCTTTCTTTTGAAGTTTATAGAAGCTAAGGAAAGAAAAGACTAGGATTAGGTTGCTGCTGTTCTTCCTCGTAGCTAGATGTGACTACGGTAGGTTAAGAAAATAGTGGGATGGATTCTTCCTTTGCTTTCTTTTCCTACCCATAGTGTGAGCACTCGTTAGGTCAGACGCTTCATGAGGTTCACACTCTATCCCACACCCTCTCTTATTAATTTATACCATATACTAATTAATTCTCTACTACATAGGAACCAGCCAATTCGATCTATTAACCAGTCATGTTATTCAAGTTGCAGACAATAAAACAATGCTCTTAGTCGAACTGTAGCTTCTCTTACATTCTATAACTACTATATATATGTTAAAGGCCGAGTACCCAGTTTCCTCAATGACATTTCGAAGACGGGGTGTACTGGGGATTTATTACTTAGTACTACTTCTTGAAACTAAAGAATTCTCAAAGGGGTGTTTTGCCGTAGTTTCATTCTTTTCCTTCTTCTCTTCCCAGTAATGAATCTAATAAATGCATATCTATATCTGACATAGAAGATCATATTATCTATTCGAAAGGCCATTGCCAGTGATTGAGCAGCCACACTAGATCGTATTAAAGGTAATAAGTAATAAATCCCCAGTACACCCCGTCTTCGAAATGCCATTGAGGAATAGGACCTACAGAAAGAAAACATGGAATTATCAATATAAACTCTAGTCTAGATACAAAACTCACAACCTACCAACTAGTTGTGGTTGGTAGGTTTGTTCCCTTGTTGTAAAAAGCTAATTGACAATTAGCTTTTTTATTCACTGAAAAATCCCTAACTCACTGAGAGTTCTTAAGAATGAACTCTACAACAATTAGACAAACCTCGGTTTGCCGTGTTAACACCCTTCCTTACCAGTTGGATTATAAGATTCTACAAAGGTTCACCGAGCCCAACCAAGATAGAAGATATGGGAGTCTAGCCGAACTATTATAAATGGAAGGGCTAGCAAGACACTAGGCAATGAGCCCGTTCCATTCTCTTCTCCGGGGCACTGGAACACTTGTTTTTTGGGGAAGGTATAGCGACTCCAACTATACCAATAGTTTTTAACTCAACACGAATGAATGGAATCCTGATCGACCTGCTACGGAAGGGTTGCCCTAACATCCAAGAGCCTCTATTCGCTTACGTGAATCTTATACTTCTTATCAACTATATTAGCTCGAATGGGCTCTTTTTCTTCTCCAGATATTTTATTTGCTGTTACTCTTATAACAGCCCTAATATATGTTAGTTTGGCAAGTCTCATAGTCCCACATCGGGAAAATCAGGATTGTTATCTCCTATTGGAACTATAAATAAGGGCCTGAGCTTTGAAGTCAGATGCACCACAAGAGGTACCATAAGTGGCACCACAAGAAAAACCTAAGTGTTTGCTTTGGTTTAAGTCCATACTCAGTAAATAGTTTGGACTTATAGTTTGGTTTTTCTTGTTTAGTATTTTCGGGTGTTTTATGGCCTAGGAACATCTTCCTAAGGCATTTGTAATTGTCCCTCTTTTGCAGTAGTAATTTGCTCCTCTTTCGTCCGTGGATGTAGGTCAAAGTCAATTGACCGAACCACGTATATCTGGTGTTCTGGTGTTCTTGTCGCTTCTTTTATTCTTCCGCTTTATTGTCTTGTTGGGTTGCCAAAATTACCTTGTGGTAAATTTCCTGAGGCTAGCTCTAACAAACTGGTATCAGACCCTGGTTCTGGGATCTTTTGGCAACGATGACAATAACAAAGATTGTTGTCGAGAAATTCGACAGAAATGTCAACTTCGGCTTGTGGCAACTCAAGATGGAGGCCATTCTGGTTCAAGACGGAGTTGATTTGGTACTACAGGGAGCCGAGAGCATTCCAGATGATATGTCAAAAGAAGAGTTTGCGGGTATGGATAAGAAGGCCCGATCAAGCATCATTCTAAATCTCTCTGACGAGGTTTTACGGGAGGTAGCTACGGAGACTACGGCTAAGAGCATGTGGGACAAGCTTAAAGTCTTGTACATGAAGAGGACAGTGGAGAATCGTCTCTACTTGAAGCAGAGTCTGTATATGCTTCGGATGATTGAAGGTACATATATACTCTCGCATCTTGATAAGTTTGATTCTTTGGTTATGGATTTGGAGAATATAGATGCAAAAATTGATGATGAGGATAAGGCTTTGTTACTTTTGTATTCTCTTCCCCAATCTTTTAAGCATTTCCGTGATATTTTGATTTATGGAAAAGAAACAGTTTCTTATCAAGAAATTAAATCTGCATTGAAATCTAAGGAGCAAATAGACAGGAATATCACTGGGGAAAGTAAAGAGAATCAGGCTGAAGGTCTGGTTGTTAGGGGGAGAATGGATAAAAGAGAATTTGACAGTAGTAGATCTAAATCTAGATCTAAATCTAGACATAGAAATTTGGAATGCAGATATTGTCATAAAATGGGGCACATTAAATCTGATTGCTTTAAATTGAAAAATAAATTAAAGCAAAAGGAAAAATTTGTTGAAAAAACTACTGAATCCGCTGAAGTTAGTGTAGCAATTGATGAGAATGTTGGAAATATTTTTTCTGCTATTGATGACAGGACGAGGTCTAAAAATGAATGGATTTTAGATTCAGGTTGTTCTTATCACATGTGTCCCAATAGGGATTTGTTTTCCACATATGAATCTTGTAATGGTGGAATTGTTTTGATGGGCAATAATGCCGCATGTGATGTTGTTGGTAGAGGCACAATCCGAATTAAAATGCATGATGGTATTGTGAGGACGCTCACTAATGTTAGACATGTTCCTGATTTGAAAAAGAATCTCATCTCTTTAGGCACCCTAGAGGCCCTTGGGTGTAAATACACAGCTGAAGGTGGAGTTATGAAAGTTTCTAGAAGTGCTCTTATTGTTATGAAAGCTTGTAGGTCTGGTAGCTTGTATATTCTGCAGGGAACTACTGTCACAGGTTCGGTTGTAGTTTCGTCATCATCATTGTCTGATTCTGACATCACCAAATTATGGCATATGCGTTTGGGTCATATGAGCGAGAAAGGTTTGAGCATATTGAGCAAAAGAGGTCTACTTTGTGGACAGAGTACTGGGCCACTTGATTTTTGTGAACACTACATTTTTTGAAAGCAGAAAAAAGTCAGCTTCACTTCTCCGACAGTTCACAAAACGAAAGGTACTCTTGACTATATTCATTCAGACCTTTGGGGTCCAGCTCAAGTTCAGTCTAAGGGTGGTGTCAGGCTTTGATTGAGAAGCAAACAGGTAAACAGATTAAGCGGCTTAGAACAGATAATGGCATGGAATTTTGTGAATGTAACTTTGAAGAATTCTGCAAAAATGAAGGAATCGTTCGGCATCGCACTGTTAGGATGACGCCTCAGCAAAATGGTGTGGCCGAACGTATGAACAGAACACTCTTGGAGAGAGCGAGGTGTATGATCTCAAATGTAGGGTTGACAAAAGACTTTTGGGCAGAGGCGATTAATATGGCCTGTTACATTGTCAATCGCGCTCCTTCTGCAGCACTTAACTTTAAAACTCCAGAGGAAGTTTGGTCAGGTACTCCTGCTGATTATTCTGATTTTAAAATTTTTGGGTGCCCAGCATACATGCATGTAAATGAAGGAAAATTAGAGCCTCGGGCTAAAAAGTGCATTTTCCTTGTGTATGCTTCTGGGGTAAAAGGATACAGATTATGGTGTTCTGATCCCAAATCCCCAAAATTTATAATCAGTAGAGATGTTACTTTTGATGAATTATCTATGCTATCTTCTAAAGAGGAATCTACTAGTTGTACAAATGATAGTGCGCAGAAGCAGGTGGAGCTTGAGATTGGTAGTTCAGATTCTTTTAAGTCGAACTCTTCTATTCAAAGGATACCGGTAGATGGCCCCGAGTCTACTGATGCAGTTGCTCCAGAGGAAGAGCAATATTCCATAGCCAAGGATAGACCACGGAGAGATATTCGACCACCACAAAGATATGCAAATTTGGTTGCATATGCTTTGTCTATTGCAGAAGAGACAAGTGAAGTTGGTGGGCCTACTTCCTACTCAGATGCAGTTTCTTGTGATAATTCCGTTAAGTGGTTGATTGCGATGAATGAAGAAATAGAATCTCTCCATCGGAATAGAACTTGGGATCTTGTGAAGCCGCCTTCGGGTAAAAAAATTATTGGATGCAAATGGGATACTATTGCTGAGGGAAATGTCCTTGTTCAGAAAATTCATACGAAGGACAATCCAATTGATATGCTTACGAAACCTCTTCCGGTTTACAAGTTCAAGCAGTACTTGGACTTGGTTGGTATTCATTGTTGGTGATTGCCCGTTGGGGCTTTTATGAAGAAAGTGGAGCAAGTTTTGTTGGGACATACCAATGTGGATTTGTTAGTTTGGCAAGTCCCATAGTCCCACATCGGGAAAATCAGGATTGTTATCTCCTATTAGAACTATAAATAAGGGCCTGAGCTTTGAAGTCAGATGCACCACAAGAGGTACCATAAGTGGCACAACAAGAAAAACCTAAGTGTTTGCTTTGGTTTAAGTCCATACTCAGTAAATAGTTTGGACTTATAGTTTGGTTTTTCTTGTTTAGTATTTTCGGGTGTTTTATGGCCTAGGAACATCTTCCTAAGGCATTTGTAATTGTCCCTCTTTTGCAGTAGTAATTTGCTCCTCTTTCATCTGTGGATGTAGGTCAAAGTCAATTGACCGAACCACGTATATCTGGTGTTCTGGTGTTCTTGTCGCTTCTTTTATTCTTCCGCTTTATTGTCTTGTTGGGTTGCCAAAATTACCTTATGGTAAATTTCCTGGGGCTAGCTCTAACAATATATATCTCTGATCCAGCATAACTCTCAAGCTAAAGTATGGAGCCCATATGCTTGAAGACCAGACTATTTCACCAAATAATATTTTATTTGGTGAAATAGTCTGGTCTTAAAGCTTATGGTCTCCATACTTTAGCTCGAAAGTTACGCTGGATCATAGATATATATTAGGGCTGTTATACATAGGACTTATTTATAATAACACGAGCGCACCAGTTTCTATTGACTCATTTCAATCATTAGTTGTTCAGCAGTGGGTTCGGGGATAATTCGCCTGGCACCCGCGTACTCACACCAAATGAAGCACTCGCGGCTATGTTTTGTTTAGAGTTATATATCCTTTACCTTTCAGTTAGTTTGCATTCCTGCCCCAACTAACACTGATTCCTTCATTCTATAACTGCCCTACCACTTATGCCCCACTTATATCTTATTAGTCCTAGGACTAATAAAATATAAGTGGGCCATAAGTGGTAAGGCAGTTATAGAATCAGTTGTCTCCAGACCTCTGTGAAACTATGCTAATGGCTAAGCCGATACTACTTTTCTTTACTACAGGACGAGTAGGCATGCATGGTCTATCCCAGTACAGTACGAGTAGGAAAGTAATTGCTTTCACAAAAGTACAATATATAGATTCCACTGTCAATCCAGAATTCGGCACTAAGAATAGTTCAGTGACACTAAGAATAAGGTTACTGCTGGAAAACAAGAGACTGATGAGTATCAAAATGGTGAGAAGTAGACTAAGGCGAGTAATATAGTAAGGAAGAATAAGGTGCTCTAGTTCAAAGTAGAGGTTTTTCAATGACAAATCGGAACTGGAACTAGTATAAAGGTAATTCTCGTGTATTCATCCAGCGAATTCCACTTCTTATGCATCTTCTTCAGATTCTTCGAGAGATCCTACAGCTCTTCAAACAGAAACGTTACTTTATGAATCGCACTCAACGTTAGTGAGTTTTATATATATATATATATATATTGAGAGAGAGAGAGAGAGAGAGAGAAGGGGATTCTCTGTAAAATCATTGGAAGATGGACATGAAACTTAATAATCAACTACACTTATATCCCACTAGCTCAACCACAGCTTATTCTCGAGCAACTTCTTCTCAAACAACCGATTCTCTAATAGCAGCAGCGGCAACTGATTCACTGACCTATGTAACTTCCTTGCTAATCGGATTCTATAGATCGAATTATCCCTCTGTCCGAAAGCAAGGAAACTAAGCCTTAAAGTTGAACATAGGAAACACAGAATCACAACAAGGTATAAAGAGAATCAACCATGGACTACGAAGGACTCCATTTAAACAAATTATTCAACTTCTGCTTCAAAACCCCGTAAGAGATTCTTCCCAAGCGTAGTGTAGCGGGCATTCATAAATAGGAGATAAGGCTTCTTATCCTAATTGTTATTTCCACCCTACTACTAGCAACCCGACTACTTACAGAATCCACCCTGCTTCAAAGCCTCGCACCAAACCTATCTCTACCTGCTCTTGCCCGAACCAAACTGCCCAAGAACGCGCATCCACCAGATAAGCATATAGTTCGTTGTGATCCTAAAGTGAAAGTAGTTGGGCCCTTCGTTCGTAGTGGTCAGGCCCTGCCGCTCGAACATAGGTGTTTTTTCAAGGGGAGTTTTAAGTGTCTTCTTCAAGGGGAGTTCGAAAGGCGGAATCTAGTGGTCTAGAATACGAGTTTTCCAGTTCGATAAGAAATAGAATGTTGTACTGTTTGACTTTGCGGATAATGTATTGGTTGCCCTAATAGGAAGCTTATCGGAAACATAATTCTTCTTATTCATAGGAAACATCCCTCTTTCTTCTCGAACATACATTTCATCTAGTATAGGCACCTAACTGCTCTTACTATGTATCTCAACACCAACACCTAAATAGTAGTTTCCCTCTCTTGCAACTATACTAGATGAAAGGTACGTTCTTCTTTGCTTATCTTCTTGAAAAAAAGAGACTGCTTGCTAGTATTGTAGGAACAGCTTCAGTCCGGGAGCATTAGGAATTGCATTCACGCCTAGGAGCAACCCCAAGCTCTTTCCCCTTGAATCCGATCACCTACATGGATTGTTAGTGAAAGGTAGACAAAGGTAAGCATAGATAGATCGAAAGGTATGTCTCGACTGGGCACCTTCGTTGAAAGGGATGATATTCACGGGAACTAATTTCCCCTTTGTTTTAGAAGTGTGTGTATCGCTCTAATGGTGTACCTAGTCCTAGTCGAGTTCCATGTTCCAAGTTGAAGTATGAGTATCCTAGGCCCTGTCCAATTCCCTTTCTTTGCTGGCGTCCATGTATTATTAGCACTCGGTAATTTAACTCCTTTCGAGCTGAGATACCATCCGTCAGACAATAATGAGAAGATGACTCTCTTATACTTACTAGTATCTGTTATAACAGATACTAGTAAGTATAAGAGAGTACGAGTTCTTTTAGGGGAGGATACGGCAATTCTTTCCCGAGTGAAATTAAGTAAGCTTTGATAATGGATAACTCAAGGAACCGCTAACCCGCCATTGATTTGATAGTGGATAAGGCAAATACCCAGCTCATTCAGTGCTAGGCGAGTATAAGGGCCTAAAAAGAACCTTCATCCTATTAACTTGTAAGGTGTATGAAATCGAATATTCCACTGTTGCAGCAGCGTAGCGCCATTGAACTTAGGTTGATCTAGGTCGAAGGCAGACGTCAGATACAAACCCCTTCTTTTATACACTTTGGTATTGCTCCTAGATAGAATAATACTAATAAGAAATCAGAGCACATGGTATGATCCCTAAACTTTAGGACCTTGAAACAGGACTCCAATAGTATTGTGGAAAGTCGTAAGTACTGAGAACAGAAATGTATTGTGGAAAGTCACAGGAAGAGGACTTCCTAGAATTGCTGAGTCTGTATCCGTGTAGTAGTCTTGAAATGTATTTTGACATATGAAGTAGAGAACCAAATGTATTTGTATATATGAAGTAGAGAACAAGCTGTTATAGCTGCGGACAATGGAACAGCCGATATCTTAGGAGGATTCAACTAAGAGTCGTCAACATGTACTGTATTGCTAACGTCAGATGGAATATATATATATATATATATATATATATATATATATATATATATATATATATATATATATATATATATATATATATATATATATATATATTTATTATCTTATCTCTAAGTAAGAAAGGACTTGAGTGGAGTGAACACCCAGGGCTTTGTTGCGCTAAGCTCATGAGGAAGCAGAAGAAGAAATATCCCTATCCCAGTACAGTGGAAGGAAGAATGCTTCGAGAGGTGCCCTGTAGCGCTCGCCACAACCAAGAATTTTGATAATTCGTCCGAGTTCGGCTAACAGGCTTGCACCTTACATATAATATCTTAACAGGTAGAAACCGTGTGTAGTATATAATATCTTAACAGGTGGTATTGTTGCAGCTTAAAGAACAAAGATAAATCTTAAGAGCACCCGGAGCTGATTATGCATTCTTATCAAAACAACTATTTTCTTCGTAACCTACCTCGTAGAAGGACGAAGGAGAAACAAACAATTAGGTTTTCTTATGGTGCATCTGACTTCAAAGCTCAGACTCTTATTTATAGTTGTAATAAGAGATAATAAACTTGGTTTTCCCGATATGAGACTATATGTGACTTGTCAAACTAATAAAAATAAGTAATTATAAGAGCAAGTCTTGTTTACGAGTGCTTAGACGAAGAGCAAATCTTGTTTACGAGTGCCAAGATGAAGAGCAAGTCTATTTTATGTGGTAGAGGGATGTAAGGAAGTGTCTAGTGGTAAGTGGTTTAGTTTTGGATGTCAGTAGGTAATGAGAGAGATCTTTCTTCGTCGGCCCACAAGCCGGTTTGTTTTCTTCACTCAGTCACCAGTGTAAATAGGAAGTGTTAGGCAAGTAGCTGTTGGATGTGAGAAAGCTTTCTTTCCTCAACTGTAGAGTAAGCATGTGTAATTGCAATCTTCACTCTCCACTCTTCAAATGCATTTCCGTCTAATATTTTTGCTTTGATTTCGAGTTCAACAAGCAGCGGCAACGAACGACGTTCCTAAGTGCGAAAAAGCTCACTAACGTACCCAACCGAAAACCAATATAGAAGCTAAGTGACTTTTGGAGTGGTAGCCCACATAGCTCATTCCTATATGATTACTTAGTGGAATTTAACTCGAAAGGAATAATAGAGCTTATCCGCCTATAAGCTCTATTGCTTGACGTTAGCAATACAGTACATGTTGGAATTCCACAGATTCTCCTCTTAGGAGCTTGTAAAACCACACCATACCTCTTTAGATTAGCTACCCGGTACCTTCTTAGCTTCGTGATCCAGGTATCTAATATATTTAGTACCGGACAAGTCTAACCTAACTCTAATAAATTCTTAAGAGATGAGGATACCTTAGGAGCTACCCTGATTCTGTTCCAGATACTAGCCGGATACGAGATACCAGACCGTTCCCCTACCAGGATTACTGGAAATCATAGGAACATATGATTATAACTTCCAATCTATTTCGTTAGGAGGAGGAACCATGTTCTTAGTCGAACTGTTAGAGCTAGCCCAGGATATTTACCAAAGGATAATTTTGGCAACACAACAAACAATAAAGCGGAAAAAATAAAGCGACAAGAACAAACAAAACACCAGAACACCAGATATACGTGGTTCGGTCAATTGACTTTGACCTACATCCACGGAAGAAAGAGGAGCAAATTACTACTATAAAAGAGGGACACTTACAAATGCCTTAGGAAATGTTCCTAGGCCATAAAACACCTTCAGCTTCCTAAACAAGAAGACTTCAAACCATAAGCAGGTTTTCTTGTGATGCCTGCTGTACTTCTTGTGGTGTCTATGGTACATCTGACTTCAAAGCCCAGGCCCTTATTTATAGTTCCAAGACGAGACAACAAGTCTAATTTTCCCGATGTGGGACTATGGGACTTGCCAAACTAACAAATCTCCACCTTGGCATGTCCCAACAAAACTTGCTCCACCTTCTTCACAAAAGCCCCAACGGGCAATCACCAACAATGAATACCAACCAAGTCCAAGCACTGCTTGAACTTGTAAATCGGAACATGCTTCGTAAGCATATCAACTGGATTGTCCTTCGTATAAATTTTCTGAACAAGGACATTTCCCTCAGCAATCAACCACTTAGCGGAATTATCAAAAGAAACTGCATCTGAATAGGAAGTAGGCTCACCAACTTCACTTGTTTCTTCTGCAACAGACAAAGCATATGCAACCAAATTTGCATACCTTTGTGGTGGTCGAATATCTCTCATATGACCCAAACGCATATGCCATAATTTGGTGATGTCAGAATCAGACAATGATGATGACGAAACTGTAACTGAACCTATGACAGTAGTTCCCTGCAGAATATACAAGTTACCAGACTTACAAGCTTTCATAACAATAAGAGCACTTCTAGAAACTTTCATAACTCTACCTTCAGCTGTGTATTTACACCTGAGGGCCTCTAGGGTGCCTAAAGAAATGAGATTTTTTTTCAAATCAGGAACATGTCTAACATTGGTGAGCGTCCTCACAATACCATCATGCATTTTAATTCGGATTGTTCCTCTACCAACAACATCACATGCAGCATTATTGCCCATCAAAACAATTCCACCATTACAAGATTCATATGTGGAAAACAAATCCCTATTGGGACACATGTGATAAGAACAACCTAAATCTAAAATCCATTCATTTTTAGACTTTGTCCTGTCATCAATAGCAAAGAAAATATTTCCAAAATTCTCATCAGATGCTACACTAGCTTCAGCGGATTCAATAGTTTTCTCAACAAAATTTTCCTTTTGCTTTAATTTATTTTTCAATTTAAAGCAATCAGATTTAATGTGCCCCATTTTATGATAATATCTACATTCCAAATTTCTATGTCTGGATTTAGATCTAGATTTAGATCTACTACTGCCAAATTCTCTTTTATCCATTCTCCCCCTAACAACCAGACCCTCAGCCTGATTCTCTCTACTTTCCCCAGTGATATTCTTGTCTATCTGCTCCTTAGATTTCAGTGCAGATTTAATTTCTTGATACAAAACTGTTTCTTTTCCAAAAATCAAAGTATCACGGAAATGCTTAAAAGATTAGGGAAGAGAACACAAGAGCAACAAAGCCTTATCCTCATCATCAATTTTTGCATCTATATTCTCCAAATCCATAACCAAAGAATCAAACTTATCAAGATGCGAGAGTATAGATGTACCTTCAACCATCCGAAGCATATACAGACTCTGCTTCAAGTAGAGACGATTCTCCACTGTCCTCTTCATGTACAAGGCTTTAAGTTTATCCCACATGCTCTTAGCCGTAGTCTCCGTAGCTACCTCCCGTAAAACCTCATCAGAGAGATTTAGAATGATGCTGGATCGGGCCTTCTTATCCATACCCGCAAGATCTTCCTTTGACGTACCATCTGGAATGTTCTCAGCACCCTGAAGTGCCAAATCAACTCCGTCTTGAACCAGAATGGCCTCCATCTTGAGGGATATTTACCAAAGGATAATTTTGGCAACACAACAAAGACAATAAAGCGGAAAGAATAAAGCGACAAGAACAAACAAAACATCAGAACACCAGATATACGTGGTTCGGTCAATTGACTTTGACCTACATCCACGGAAGAAAGAGGAGCAAATTACTACTATAAAAGAGGGACACTTACAAATGCCTTAGGAAATGTTCCTAGGCCATAAAACACCTTCAGCTTCCTAAACAAGAAGACTTCAAACCATAAGCAGGTTTTCTTGTGATGCCTGCTGTACTTCTTGTGGTGTCTGTGGTACATCTGACTTCAAAGCCCAGGCCTTTATTTATAGTTCCAAGACGAGATAACAAGTCTAATTTTCCCGATGTGGGACTATGGGACTTACCAAACTAACACGAACTGCTGCGGTTGTGTCTTGTGTCGGCATCGGTGCATAGAGCAGCACTATAGATGAATGAGCCGAGTGCCATTCATCTATAGTGCTGCTCATATTACCCATTCAGCTTGTCGACGTGACGTTCTTATTAGTGGTTCCAAAAGCCTTTCATTATTCTTTGTAAGATGGGGCGCTCCTAGAGGCATTAAATCATCTTTCTTTCATGGTAAACAACCAATCCAAAAGGAAACGCCCGACAGTTGATTGATTTCTTCGTGATAGGAAGAAAAGGAAGATTTAGTTATCTCAGGAGACTTACATTGAAAAGGTTTTTGAAAGATTCAACATGAATAAAGCCAAAGCAGTTTGTTCTCCACTTGCAGGTCATTTCAAACTTAGTTTGAAACAATGTCCTACAAGCAAGAAAGAAAAAGAAGAAATGTCTAGAGTGCCTTACTCATCTGCAGTAGGCAGCTTGATGTATGCTATGGTTTGTTTTAGGTCAGATATAGCTCATGCAGTTAGAGTTGTTAGTCGATTTCTCTCAAATTCTAGAAAGGAACATTGGGCAATAATGAAATTGATATTAAGATATCTAAGAGGTACTTCCAGATTGTGTTTATGTGTTTGACAGTGATGAATCTATGTTAGAAGGTTATACAAACATGGCAGGTGATACTGATTCCAGGAAGTCCACTTCGAGATTCTTGATGACATTTATAGGAGGAGCAGTCTCTTGATAGTTTAAGTTACAAAAGTGTGTTGCTCTATCAACCACAGAAGCAGAATACATAGTAATTACTGAATCTTGCAAAGAAGCTTTATGGATGAAAAAGTTTCTACAGGAATTGAGCTTGAAACAGGAAGGATATATTGTTTACTGTGACAGTCAGAGCGTCATTCACCTCTCCAAGAATTCAACATATCATTCTAGATTCAAGCATATTGATGTGAGATATCATTGGATTCATGATATGCTTGAGATGAAAGAATTATAATTGGAAAATGTGCATACCAATGAGAATGGATCAGATATGTTGACAAAGCCTTTGCCTAAAGAGAAGCTTGAAGCATGTAGGTGAAGAGCGGGCTTGATACAGCCCACCATATGAGCTGGAGGGGGAGAATTATTTAGTTCAGCCCATATGTGGGCTTGGATAATTTGGACGATAAGCTTAAATTAATAATTAAGAGAAAAAATGGCAAAAAATGGGTGCAGCATGAGAACACAGTGAGCATCAACAAACGTGGTGTGAATGGCGGCATGGGAAAAGAGAGAGAAAAGAAGAAAGAAAGATTAGGTTTCTGAGTTTTTTTTTGCCAAATGTTGTTAGTTTTGACCTAAATTTTATGGGGAGAATCCTTGTAGCAAACTCTACGATCCTAATAGTGTTGATTTACAGTTTACCTTCTCTGAGGTACTTTTCTGCTATACTCAATTTGTGAGACCTAGAATTCTTTTTGAGAAGATCCATCCTATGATATGTTAGAGCCAAGATCTATATTCTTGATGTTATTATGATTCTCTAGTTATTCTAGAGAAGATTTACTGTAAACCTGTTATGATAGTGGAAGTTTGAGGTGGACTACGGTGCCATGATTTTTCTCATATTAAGTTTTTCACATTAAAAGATTTAATCTTACTATGTGATTAATTAATTACTCTATTATTTATACTATAACGATTGATATTTATATTTTAATATCAAATTAGTATTTTAATAAAAAAACTTATTTTGATAAGACAAAATAATTATTCCGTTTCAACATATTTTTCCCGACAAAAACAGTACAATAACAGCTCTCTCTCTCTCTCTCTCTCTCTCTCTCTCTTCACTTGCTATAGCAGATTTAACCGACGGTGGAGGCTCTTGATATTCCCCAGGCCCAATAGTGCAAGTACATAACCAAGACAAGACTAGTGTCTCGCGTTCGTGTTCGTCCTGAGCATCTCTTCCTCCTTCCACCGTCTGTGTTCGCCTCCACGATGAGCTCGCATGACGAGGAGTCTGTGCGGCGGAGGAACCCTTCGTCGGATCGCCATGCCAGGTGGCTCCTGGAGTGGAACCGGGTGTTCCTCCTCGTTTGCGCAGCTGGGCTCGTCGTGGACCCTCTCTTCTTCTACTCCCTCTCCATTAGCGGGGCGTGCATGTGCCTCTTCGTCGACGGGTGTTTCGCGGTCATCGTCACTGCTCTCCGGTGCATGGCAGACGCGGTGCACCTGCTGAACATGTGCCTGCAGATGTCCATGGCCTACAACGCGATGCGAAGGTCGGGTGCGGCAGAGAAGGATGGTTCCAGGTCTACAGCCACTAGAGGCTACTTGAGAACGAAGACAGTCTTTGTCTTGGATCTCTTCATCATACTCCCTGTACCTCAGGTTGTGATCCCATCTTTCTCCATTGTTTCTACAGTCAAATCATTTCAAGAACATGACTGGCAATTATTTCAAGAGACCGATTCAGCAGTTCAACAAAGTTTTGGTGCTTTGGGTAGGTGAAAACAATGGTCATGCATGCCGTCCTTATTAATGACTCGGTGCTTTGTTCATTGACAGGAAAGGGACAGTGGTCCTCAACTTCCTCCTCGGAACAAGCTCTCACTAGTGTAGCTCGTTCTCTGTCATCGTCTATATGCCAAAACACGAGCTAACGCACCCACACACACACATTCTCTAGAGAGAGAGAGGTATGGATAAGAATTAGTGTTACTGGATGGTGTCCTATGTTGCAGGTTGTGCTGTGGATTGTAGCTCCTGCTATGATACGCAAAGGGATGACGACTCCGGTGATGACCGTCTTCTTGACCTCCTTCCTGTCGCAATACCTCCCCAAGGTCTATCACTCCGTCTGCTTCCGCCGAAGGTTGCAGAATCTCTTGGGCTACATCTTCGGTACCATCTGGGGAGAAATTGCTCTTAACTTGACAGCTTACTTCGTCGCCTCTCATGTGAGTATTTGACAGCTTCCAGTGAGTTATGACGTGGTGGTGTTCACAGCTTACCCTCTCAACAGGCAGCAGGCGCTTGCTGGTACTTACTAGGGATTCAGAGAGCGACCAAGTGCCTCGAACAGCAGTGCATGGTGACGAGCGGATGCAGAATTAGGACAATGGCATGTGCAGATCCTGTGTATTATGGCACCACCACATCAATCGTAGATGGGGAGCGAATGGCTTGGGCTCAGAACCTGCACGCTCGATCCATGTGCTTTGACCGCAGCGACAACTTCGAGTATGGATCTTACAAGCGGGTAGTCACTCTGGTTTCTAATCCTAATCGCTTAGAGAAAATTCTGTTCCCAATCTTCTGGGGTCTGATGACTCTCAGGTAAATCACCTTATCTCCCATTCGGAGATCAAAGTTGAAGTCTTTTTTATTGTTTGCTTCGGCATTCAGCACGTTTGGGACCATCTTGAGCACGACCGAGTGGCTCGAGATCACCTTCAACATCATCATCGTCACCAGTGCGCTGCTTTTAGTTACGACGCTTATCCGGAACATCGAGGTGAGCGATCCGACGAACAGCTCTACATGGCTGGAAGTTGGTTGTGGAAGCGCTTACAAGCTCGGCGCAGGTCTTCCTGCATTCGACGACGTCGAAGAAGCAAGCGCTGCAGTCGAGGATGCGGATCTTGGATCGGTGGATGCGGCGCAGAAATTTGCGCTTTGAGATCAGGAAGAGGGTGCGGCAGGATGAGCGGCAGAGATGGGCGGCCATGAGGGGGGTAGACGAGTTCGAGATGATGCAGCACCTGCCCGAGGGGATGAGGCGGGACATCAAGTACCATCTCTCCCTCGACCTTGTTCGACAGGTGTTCGTGTTGACGATAACGTCTCCTCCATCGTTCTGGCTTAGCAATGGGCTCAAGTTTGAAAGCATTGCAGGTGCCTCTGTTCCAACACATGGAAGAGCTGGTGCTGGAGAACATATGCGACAGAGTCAAGTCTCTCATATTCCCCAGGGGAGAAACCGTAAGCCCCTGCTGCCTTAAACCTCTAGGTCGTTTCGTCTTCTTCTCTCCCTGTGCTCGTTTGATAGTTCTGCATGCGACTCCTCTCAGATCACAGGAGAAGGCGATCCAGTGCAGAAGATGCTGTTCGTGGTGAGAGGCCATCTGCAGAGCAGCCAAGTCCTGCGCGACGGCGTGAAGAGCTACTGCACGCTGGGGCCGGGGAACTTCAGCGGCGACGAGCTCCTGTCGTGGTGCCTCCGCCGCCCGTCCGTGGATCGGCTGCCGCCGTCGTCGTCCACGCTCGTGGCCGTGGAACCGACGGAGGCGTTCGGGCTGGATGTCGCCGACCTCAGGTACGTGACGCAGCATTTCCGTCACACCTTCGTGAGCGAGAAGGTGAAGCGGAGCGCCCGGTACTACTCGTCGGGGTGGCGGACGTGGGCGGCGGTGGCGATCCAGCTGGCGTGGTGGAGGCACAGACTTCGGCTGACGGTGACGTCCTTGTCGCTCGTGCGGCCACGCTGGCCTCCTCCTCGCTCCTCGTTGATGGAAGAGAACAGGCTGAGACAGTACACGGCGCTGCTAACATCACCCAAGCCTAACCACCATGACTTTGCAGTGCGAGAGGGTGATGATGATCCATAGCTCAGCCTGCCGTCCTAATAACAAGCAGTTCGCATGCGATATGTTTCATGTCCCAAAACTGCTGCCGTCCTCGATAGTCTCCAAGAAATGTTTAAGGTTTCTTGAAATTAAAAAAAAATATACTATAATAATTTATTGATATTAATGATAGAAATATAGGTAAAGAATGGTAATATTTGGATAGGGATGTGAGTTATACTCATGGATGGATATGGGTATGCGAGCGGAGATGAAAAATACTCATGGATATGGGAACGAAGAATAGGGGGATTTTATATTATCGATGCGAATATAGGATTGGGACTGATGAAGCACTTATCACCTTCTATTTATGCTTGGCCTAATAACACATGGATTAAGATACTTGGCTCAAACAGTAGATGAGCGGAGTTTGACTTTTATTATTTAAAATAGATTATGTGCATCTTTATTAAATCGATTATGATTTAATTATAAATCGTTTGATTCAATTAAATCAAAGCCTTATTAGACATTAACAACTGGCTTTGACTTTTCTATTATCTTTCTTTCCGACTTCTCAGCACCCCTACCCTTGACTTTGTCTCATTACTCGTCATTACCTCTACTCTCTCTCTCTCTCTTTGCACCTTTCTTCGATCCTTCTCAATCTTCCTTGTCTTTCTCATTAGTTACAGTAATTTGATTATATTTTTATAATTAATTTTTATAATATTTTTTTAATATTTTAATTATTTTTTTAAAAAATTTAATTAGGATAATATAGTAGAACGCATGGGCTTATTGCCGAATGAGAATTCCTCATCCTTGCCCTTGCCCATCTAGAATGAGACGAAAACGGATGGAAATGATGATGGGGAAGCATTCCTTATTTCATCCCTTTCCTTTGACTGACTTATATATATGGATGGACCTATATGACATATATTTATTTTAAAAAATAAATATAAAAACTTTCTACCAATTATAAAAAGTATATTATTAATAAATTAATTATCTATTAGTATTTATTTTATAATGAGTGTGCCATGTAGTTAATTGTCTTTTTTTTTTATTACAATATAAGTTTCGATTAACTTTGTTGACTATACATTCGTGCTCTGAAGAGAAAAGGGGAAGTTCAATAGTTCATCTGTGACATCTGTACCGTAGGCCGGTTTCATCATTCTTGATCCAACGGTGTCAGAAGAAGCCCTAAAACTACAAATGAAGTTTCCCAGTTCATTCGTTAATCCAGTATTGCGTGCGTCGTTCCCCCTTTGTCCTCTCGTCACCGACGGCCGGAGAAGTGGTCTTCCACGACCCCATCGTTGACGTCCACCACCTCCCTGTTCCGCTTGGAGATCGGAAATCGACCCGCGCGTCACCTACGGCACCGCCACCTCTGAAAACGAATTTAGCCCAAGGCCATCTGAGGACTGTGTACGAGGAGGACGGCCGTCTCTTCCGAAGATTGAGGTTCTTCCTTGTCGTCTTCTTTTTCTTGTTGCGTCAGAGATTACTTAGGGGAAGAGGTCTTCTCCCTTTTAAAATCATTCTGATGAAGAAAGAAAAGCCGATATATCGATCACTCACACACATGAATTACTGATTTCTGAAAGGCTCTTAGGTTTTCTACAAGGATGAGATCCTTCTCCTCTGATAATTAAGGTTGTTTCTTGTTGTCTCTTTTTGTCCCTCTTGGTTCATTATTGAATATTATAAATCTCAAAGGATAAAGATTCATTGAGAGAGGGGTTTGACGAGGAATGGAAAGCCAATATATGGATCGCGTGCACAAATATGGTGGTTTTTAGGTTCCCTAGAAGATTTCTTGCCTTTGTCCAGTATGACTTGTATGAATGTCTCCTAATTCTAGATTTCATCACTTCCAACGATCATAATAGAGTTGAATTTTTCTCTCTTTTTCCCCTTTTTGTAGTTTTCAAATGGCATGTTATATGTTGATACATGTATTTAATTAATCATGTTGTAGATGTTAATCCATTTCTTTTCAATTTTACTATATGTTAATTTAGCTAACACAACAGAGATTATGGTTAAATGCTAAATCACTGTCGTGTTAGCACTTGATTCACATGGCAGAGTGGTGGTCCTCATGTCTCATTGAAAATGTGCATTCTTGTTGATGCTGTGTGGTTTGAACTTGTTATCTTTGTTGATATTAGGCTTTAGTCTGCGTAAAAGGCATTCTTGTTAGACAGTTCTCATTGTCAATCTATAGTTTGAAATTTCTTTAGAGTTTTTGCCAAAGATTTAAATTTTTTATCAGGTTTGACAATTGAATCCTATGTCATCTTTGGCAGAATAGAAAATGGGCGGAACTAATGCTGAAGTAGTTCAGGAAGCCGCTCATGATATGAAAAAGTTGGACATTGCAGAAAATGAAACAACCCAAGTCAGTCTTTTGCTTCATTCATTTACCAAAGTGCCTTTTGATGTAACATGTTGTTCTTTAGTATTTTCTCTCTTCCCTTATGTATGGGTTTTCAAGCTTCAACACCTGGTGCATGCTTTCTATGAAAGCCATTAAAAAAATTGAAATATTTTGGATACTTGCGACCTTAAATTTTTATGCATAAAAATATTTATTATGAAGGTTATGTACAATGAAGTTGAAGATGAAAGTTGTTGTGATAAGCTAATTCAGATGTCATATAAGGATTCTTTTAGTTGGTGTAATTAAAATCTCTTCCACGTTGTTTTCTCGAAGCATTGGATGTAACTAATGTAGCCTCAATTAACTTGGATGCATTAAGTAAAAGAAATCAGAATCTTGTATTAACAGTAGGAAGAAGGAAGTTTATTTCAAATATTCCTTTCCTTTCCTCTTATGGCATGAACAACTACGAGTGTGTTATACTGGACTCTTGAAGGTTTATTATAAACCATGGATTAGATATTGTCACTTGTATCTTTTTTCTTGAGAATTTCAACTTTCTTATGCTCCTATTCTGTTGTATGTATATCATCCCTATAATTTACGGTTTATGTATATCATAATGTTGGGAGTTGTAGTGAGACATAAGAATTATGAATAAATGAGAAGGCGAAGAACAATTTCCTGGACTTGCTGGATGGTGGGCTGCTATTATTGTATTCGATTCTTGGTGATTTTCTCATTTCTGTTGATCATTATAATAATAGAACTTGTTATGTTTTGCTTAATAAGATAAGGTCAGATGGTATATATCTTTTTCAATGTGTTACTTGATTAAAATTATTATGCCCAAGTAGAATCTTTAAATTTTTTTTCATATTTGTGTTATTTGATGCTGCCTGTACAAGGTTGTCATACTTCCTGAACATGGACAAGGCTTTTTTTGAACAAAGAAATTGAATGGCAGGAAACTGCAGCTAAAGAAATTAGAGAATCAAAGCTTTCGAACAGCAATGGTACGGTGATGGTCTCTCAAACTCTACAAAATGATGATGAAGTGGCACAAACTGATGGTACAGCATTAGATGGATTGGCAGGTTGATTTCTATACTCATCATTGGAATTGGTGTGCCTTTATTGAGATTAAAATGGTTGCTGTTGGTTTTCATTCATGATTCAATCTTCTTTGCATCAGCCTATGCACTCTTTATGTTTTGCTTGATCTTTTTCATGCTGTTATTGCAAGCAGCCACTATAGCATGCCAATGGTTCACAACATTTCATTTCTTCCCACTCAAAAGTTTTTTAAGAGCAATAGTTATCAACTTCAGTCATTTTTGTAATGTATATATTAGTTCATTGACAACTGATTTTCGGTAGGCAATAATTGGTTATACGTGTGGTGTTTTATATGTGCATCCTTCCCCATCCTTTTACCTTGGGTTTGAACTTTTCGGTTCTTGCAACCTATCAATTACTGGGACACAATGAGTGCGTTGATTGATGTCTGTGCTTCTGGAGTAACACTTAGTTGGGAGACAAAGACATTTGTGTTGGTTAATGCATTGTTTCATAAGTGATATGTCTCAAGTTTGAGTCCACGAGTTAGCGTGATGTACTTCACTTAACGTAATGGAAATATCCTCCAAATATTTTCAAGAAAATGAGAGAAGAGTATTTTACCTTCATTTAAGATAATTTAGATTTGTTCAATCAGATATAATTAAGGAGCATGTAATTCAACAAATGATTTGGTTGATCACCATGGATTTTTGGAACCCATTCTATTTTTTTTTATAATCTGTGCGACACTTGAAACTAATGCTTGCTTATTTAAACCAGTATAGACCATAACAAACCTTTTTGTGCACTTCGCTAATTTGAACTGCTTTAATGTTTAGGGCTTAGCTTAGTCGAAAATGAGGTGAATCTACCATGAAATATGGCTCGCATTCAAGCTGCACTCAGTAAACTTGATTTATTTAAATGATCCTCTAGCCTTACCTGCTTGAAACTCTGTTCTATATATACTCATGAGAGAACTGAGTAAAATTATGATACCTTTTTATCCTTGAATTCGTCTTCTTCCTCTTGTCCTTCGACTCCTTCCTCTTCATCAAGATATGTTTTATTTTCTATGTCTTCAACAATAGCAGGAGCCGAGCTTGATGCTTTTGCACACATTTTTCTCTTTGACATTTGTCTTGTATATGTTTGTAATTCTCCAGCACCTGAAGCTCTTGCCACATCTCCCTATGTCAATCTATCATCTTCAAATATAAGCTCGTCTTCAGCATCTTACAAGTTAGCACTCATTTCTCCTACTAACCACTCATTTGAATCATCAATATCTTGCAATAAGATTGAATCAAATTTATTTTGTAAATCATGACGAGCCTTCAAAGCTTGATTATATTTTATGTAAACAAGATCGTGCAATCGTTGATGTTCCAACCGATTTCTTCTCTTCGAGTGAATCTGTAATGTCATATAATTTAAAAATATATTAATACATCTATCTAAATAAATTAATTTATTAAAATAAAAATATTTAGTGATCTTAATATGCTCAAAGACACTCCAGTTTCGCTCACAACCCGAAGCACTACATGTCAAACTAAGTACTTTGATAGCAAATTGCTGTAAGTTTGGGGTGGAATTTCCAAATAGACTCCACCATTCAGCTGCAAAATTTATGTTATTATTAGCAATAACATAGTAACATAATATATATGAAATTAATTATATCAAATTATTAATACCTGGAGACGTAGTTGTTCTGGATCGAACGGTAATTGAAATTCCAAAAAGACCTTCGGCATTTTTATATAAAGATAATTCATGAATAATCTTATCTTGAACCTCAAGGTTGGGAACTAATCTTGCAACGCATTGATATAACTCATCCAAAACTTTTGCATCAAATCCAACAGATTTAATCTTATAAAAGAATTCAGGGTTCAAATAATATCCTGCTGCATATAAGGGACGATGAAGTTGATAATTCCATCTTTCGTCAATGATTGTAAAAAATTTCTCATATTTTTCTTCATTTTTATTAAAAGATCTTTTAATCGTCTCATTTGCTTTATCCATAGCCTCATAAATATATCCCATTGCAGACTTATTTTCATTATCCACCAACCGAAGGACTCGAACAAGAGGGCCCATTACCTTTAATATATAAACTACATGATTCTAAAAGGATGGCATTAAGATGATATCGGCAGCCCTCTTGCCTTTTGCTTCTTTTGCCTATTTGCTTGTCATCCATTTATTAGAGGTAAATATGTTTCTCAGATTATGTTTTTGACGATGCACGCTCTGTAATGTCAAGAATGAAGTAGCAAATCGGGTGACACCATGTCTTACTAATTCTTTGTTCCCTGTAAATTCTCTCATCATATTCAAAGCCTCAATATGATTATAAAGAAATCCAACAACAAAAATTGTCCTTTCTAAGGTTTTCTTGATTTCTAAGATCTTTCCAATATCCTCTAACATTAAATCAATACAATGTGCTGCACATGGAGTCTAATACAAGTGTTGTCTTTTTGTTTCAAGCAATTTACTTGAGACAAAGGGTAACAAAAATGGTAAGACTTAAGAGTTTAACATATTTAATTGAAGATAAAATAATTAACAAATTCAAAAGATGAATATTACCAGCTAAAACATAGTTGCTTCCATTGTCGGTTATGATTTGAACGACATTTTGTTCTCCAATTTCTTCCACGAAGTTGTCAAGTAAATCATATATCTTGTCTCCAGATTTTACAAAAGATGAAGCATCTATTGACTTCACAAACATATTCCCTAAAGAACAATTAACCATAAAATTAATTATACTCCTGTCAGTCCAAACATCTGACATAATAGAGTAACCATGTGTTGCCCATGATTCTTTATGACCCTTTAGTAAGTCATATGTATAATTCAACTCTTTTTACAGCAATAGAACTCGCATCTCATAATAATGTGGAGGTTTTAATCCTGCACCATATCTTCCAATAGCTTCAATCATATCATTAAAACTGTCTAAAGTACTAAGGGGAAGACCAGCCTGATAGAAGAAAGCAATGTGCTAAATTATTTTTCCTCTTATTTCTTTATCACAAGCATCACTTATATTTGTTTGTCTAAATTTTGAGCCTCCTGCTTGCCCTTGTTCCTGGGATCCTTGAAATATATATAGATCTATCGGTCTTTTTTTACCCTTCTTAGTACTCATAACTTCTTTTCTTTTTTTGTCGTATACTTTTTTCCCACTTGGGTTAATACTCATAGAATAATCTTCTTCTTCATCCCTGAGATGTTCAACATTATATTCTGGTAAATTCCCGTAAGATTCATTCTTTTGTGTCTTCTTTTCATTCATATAACTCAGCAACTCTTCTTTTACCTCAAGTGGACACTTTTTGTAAGCTGTTGCATTCTTAAAATTTCCTACTAGATGTTGTTTTGCACGAAAAATACCACCTCTAGTAGTCTTATCACAGAATATGCAAGTCACTGCATTAGGATCTTTCGGATTCTTCAAATAATTATACTTCTATGTAGGATCTTTTTTTTATGTCATTGGAGACTCTATTGAGTTGCTCTGTACACTTGTCATTTATCTTGAAACCTAACAATAATTTTAAATAAATAAAAATTAACAGTATTAAAATTAAAATAATATATTATTAATCTATTAATAGTATTAAAAATTAATAATTTTAAATAAACCTAACAATATTAACAGTATACAACAAGGTTCGTTGTACCGTACCGTATCGGCGTTTCGACTCGAGCTCGGTACGGTACGGTACCGGTGTACTGAGCGGTACATCAAGGCGTACTGAGCGGTACATCAGGGCGTACCGAGCGGTACGCCCTGGTATACTGAATAATTTTTTATTTTTTCATACTGTAGCAGTGCTGTAGCACTGTAGCGGTACCGGATGGTCCGCGTACCGGTAACATGTTGGATCGATACGTACCGCCCAGTACGGGCGGTATGCTTCGGTACGGCAGACCTTGGTATACAGTATACTGTTAACAGAAGGAGAAGAAGGAAGTGTAAGGGGGTGCTGATTGAGAAAAGAGGAAGCGGCAGCGGAGTGTAAGGAGGCAGCGGCAGCGGGAGTGTAAGGAGGTAGAGGCAGCGGGAGCATGAGTGTAAGGAGGCAGCTACAGCGGGAGTGTAAGGAGGCAGCAACAGTGGGAGCGGGAGTGTAAGGAGGCAGCGGCAGCGGCAGCGGGAATGTAAGGAGGCAATGACAGCGGGAGTGTAAGTAGGCAGCGGCAGCAGTGAGAGGCGACAGCGGCAGCTGGAGCAGGAGCGGCGACAACGGTAGCGTTTGCAAGCAGCGACAGCGGCGAGCAACGGGATCGGGATCGGGAGCGGCAGCGGCAATGAGGGTTAGGGTTGGGTTGTCGCTGATATCTGTTTTAGTTGGTTCGATTGAACCAACTAACCACCGGAGACTGAACCAGGACCAAACCAGACCTAAAATCTTGGTTTGGTCGCCTGGTTTAACCCAGGCGCTCGCCTGAAGCACCCAGCGCCTGGGCTTGGGCGAACGCCCACGCGGCGCCTCTTTGAAGCGCGCCGCTTGGAAGTTTAGCGAGGTGCTCGGGCCTCGCCTCGCCTCGCCCGGCCCTCGCCTCGCCCAAGGGCCTAGGCTAGCGCTTGAGCGCCTTTTTAAATCGTTGCTTTTTATGTATGTAATGTACATCAGATTGAAGGATTAAAGGGTTGAAGCTTGAACCAACTTAAGAAATTTTCACTTGAAATAAGAGTGAGGTTTGGCTCCTTTAAGGCTTAAATCAAGCTTGTATTTAGCTTGAACTCAAGGTGCATGATATTATATATCTCAATTAACATCCTAACTTCAGCTTGGGTTTGACTTTGTTCAAGCTTGACCACATCTCATCAACTTCGGTACCTAATAAGTTCTACCTACTATTGGATTTAGACTCCCGCCAAATGAAAGGCTTAAGGCAACCTTGGTTCATTTGGATTTCTGGTTCTGCTGCTTACAGTCGATGGAAGATCAAGCAGATCTGTTGACAGGGATGTGCTAATGTTATCACCTTTCAATGCAATAGAATCAATATTGGGTGTATCCTATAAAAAGTACATGTAAATATCTGCTGAAGTTGATGTGTGTACGTGTGCATGTGTACAGGTTGTGTGATTTGCTTTCTATGTTGATGTTATTACTAATTAAGCTTTATTCATTGACTGCTTATAATTAACTCAAGGATGAGAAGCTGTGAATAAGGTTTTGCTAATATATTATTTTGGTGTTTCTTGGATCCAGAATCTGCAAAGAAAAAGAAGAAGAAAAGCAGAGCCAAGTAGGTGCTTCTGTGTAGTTATTTAAGCATTTAAAATTAAATAGCCATAATTATTAGGCTTCTGGTCATTATTTTGTCCTGTACAGGAAGAAGAAGGAGCCCCTTGAGCAGACTGACCCACCAACGATTCCCGTAGATGAACTTTTCCCTTCAGCCGAGTTTCCTGAGGGTGAAATCCAGCAGTACAAGGATGAGTAAGTATATTTTTCTAGTAAAGTTGCTTGTAGGTAGCATTAAAGAATTAAACTATGCCCACATCATGTTTACTGTTCTTTTTGCTATCTGCAACCAAATTGATGGACAAATTATTATTGCATTATATGTCATATCTGATTGCATTATTAGGGTTCAAATCTTGTGGAATATATGTGAATAAAAAGGTAAAAAAAAAATTAGGCTTCTAACCCAAGAATATTTGTCTGCTAGTTGTGGCTCTTAGCTTCGAATGATGATAATTATACATATATACATACATACATAGAGACAAAGATTGAAATATTATATCGTACCGGAGTTTCGACATTTGCTCGGTACGGTACGATGCTGTATAACGAGCGGTATTCCATTCGTTATATCGCTCGGGGTATATATATATATAAAATTCGACGATATCATCTCATATATATATATATATATATATATATATATTAATAAATATATATTTATATATAAATATTTTTATAAAAGGCGACGTCGCTGAGGCGATGCGACGTCGCCTCGTTTATATATATATATATATATATATATATATTTATATATATTTTTATAAAAGGCGATGTTGTCGTTTCCTTCTCCCACGCAGGGCGACATCGTCGAGGCGATGCGACGTCGCCTTATATATATATATATATATATATATATATATATATATATATATATATATATATATATATATATATATATATATATATATATATATATATATATATATATATATATATCGTCCGGTAATGGACGGCCCATGTACCGGTCAGCTGATGGACCGGTACAAGCGGTATTATTCGAAACTGCATACCTTGCACACACACACACACACAGAGACACACACACACACACACACACACACATATATATATATATATATATATATATATATATATAAACCTATGTGTCTGTCTATATATATATATGATTTTTGTCACACGCACGTGCGCATATATAAGTGCTTGCTGTTCTAACTAGCCATCATTTTAACAGAAGGCATACATGTTAGATAACAAAAAATAATTCTGTCTCTCGCTGCCCCACTAGAAAAAAAGAAAATGGCATAATGAATATGCAGTATTTTAAGGGAAGTTACCGCTTCATAAAATCATACTGTTAAAAATGGTTACAGCAAGTTTGGAAGACAAATAAGGAACTAAAGAAATTGACAGATTACAAGCACACTGTCAACTCTGGTTCTTGCATATGATTATTCTTGTTAGCCTAGTGTACTTGAGTCATTTTAGTTTCTCCCAGTATCTTATTGTGTACCTGTTATTGGATTGTACATTTTATTAATTAGTAAGTTGCTGGATTGCATTAATAACCAAAAGAATTGTGTCTAGTAACCTATGGAGGACGACCTCTGAAGAGAAGAGAGAACTTGAACGGCTACAAAAACCTATGTACAACACGATTCGCCGAGCTGCAGAAGTTCATAGGCAGGTTTGAGTTTTTTCCCTATTACCACTAAAAGGTTGTCAGATCAAAACTTTGGTTGATTTTCTGGGAAGTACATGGGTTGTTTTGTTTTCTAGTCTTCACAATATATCGTTGTGGTGCTTAGGTCCGAAAATATATGAGGAGTATTTTGAAGCCTGGAATGTTAATGATTGACCTATGTGAAACCTTGGAGAATATGGTAAGGCGACTGATCAAAGAGAATGGTCTCCAAGCAGGCATTGCCTTTCCAACTGGATGTTCTCTTAACTGGTAAAACATTTTCAGGATTCTCATCAATTATATTTGTTCCCTTCTAATCTTCTGGCATGAGCTTTCACCAATTACTCTTGTTCTTCTAGGGTCGCAGCCCACTGGACTCCAAATTCTGGCGATAGAACTGTACTTCAGTATGATGATGTGATGAAGTTAGATTTTGGAACACATGTTGATGGTAATGCTAACTATTATTTTATTCATACTTGTTTTCTGTCTGTAGCACCGTTATCGTACTTTTATTGCTCATAACTAGATATTTTGGAAGAATTTAAAGGCTGGTTCCTTTTATAAATTTCATTTCACTGACAATATGTTGCCCTGGTGTCATCTCAGGACATATAGTTGACTGCGCATTTACAGTGGCATTTAATCCCATGTTTAATCCACTTCTAGAAGCTTCTAGAGAAGCTACAAACACTGGAGTTAAAGTAATTTTCTTTGCTCTTCTCTTATCTGTTCAAAATATTTTGTTATTTTACAGGTGAGATTATTGATGCATTAGTTCGGATTTGTGTTGATCTGACAATTACTGAAACATGTTGCTGAGTTGCCACCTGACAGTTAAAACAACTTGAGCTTTGAAGGATCTTTTCATTTAGGAATATGTTAAAGGAAATATTGGCATTCTTGCTTTATGGCATTGACATTCTACTATAAAACCTATATTTGTTGGCTAAAACATGAAGTCATACTTGAATGAGGGTATTCTTCTGATGCCTATCACCATGAACTGCTGTCGGTAGTTAATTTAATCAGGTTCAGAATTCCCAATCATGCAGTTAAGAATCCTACAAGAATAATAGTCTTTTGATCGAAATGAACATCTTAAATAAGAAAAGGAGACTAGTGGTTCTATTTGACATGCACCATCATTCTCATTTCATTCCTTGTATGATTATTCTGCTAACTAATCCCTAGTGGTTCTCCTTGTGGTTGCAACAGTCTCATGCTAGCACACCCTGTTTCCCACAGATTCAGTTGTGGTTTGTTCAATTTGCATCAAGTCCTCATTTGTTGTTGTTAGGCTGTGGTTTGATCATTTTGGTGACAAGTTACATCGAGCTGGCCTAGCATTTTTATTTAGTGTACGTGTATATTAAACATAGGTTTCTTCCCACCTAGTTGTTCTCCACTTCTCATATCAGTTCAGACCATTCTGTCAAAGCTGATTATTATATATTTTCTTCTAAATGAGCTCTTTCTATATGATGGTTATTTTATGTTCTTAGAATTTTCTTATTTTTTCCACATCCATTTAGGTTTCTTTCTTATTACCTATGTTAAGGATTTCAGTCATTCTGCCATGGAAGGAATCTGTTTGTGAGACCAAGGATGTATCCATATGACCATTGCCTGATTCCCCAGAACCCAATTTAGCAGAAGCCTGATCCACTTGTCTGTCCTTTTTAGAAAGAGTTGTCTTTGTTGCATAGTGACTAAGCTTCTTTTTGCATTATACATAAATATGCTAATCTTCTAGTCCCATCCCACTTCAACAATCTTTGCATAATTTATCCGGTGATGATGTTTCTCTTCGATACACAGTTTGAATTGTGGACAATGTGCCTATTATACAAATTATAGGGTTTCTTGTTTACATGGTAGATTCTGTCATTCTGTCTGTCTCTCTCTTTCTCCAAATGCAGATGCAAAAGGTAATGCTACACATCTGCTTAATCTGTGAAGATGTTGATTCCATGGTTTAATCATTTATCACTACAGGTTTATGGTGCCATGTGTATTTATTCATGTCTGGTCGAATGTCATTAAAAGCTTTCTTAGAAATTTTAGTCCTGTATTTTACTAATTTCCTACCAGAGTTGGTACATCATGGCATGGTGAGTATGTTGTGCTGTATTACTGGCTTATTAGTGATGCAAGTGCTTAGTATTTGAAACTCGTATTAACTAAGAAGGTAAATTTGCAACACACCTAAAATTTGGTTGCAGAGAATTGTTTTTGGCTGTTATGATGAAATAGTTTACTTCTATTAGTCATGCAATTTTTGGAATATGCATTTTTTTATTGTTTCTTTGATCTGATAGTTATGTTTGTTTTTACGTATATAGGAAGCTGGGATAGATGTACGGCTGTGTGATGTTGGTGCTGCAATCCAAGAGGTCATGGAATCCTATGAGGTTGAAATCAATGGCAAAGTGTTTCAAGGTATTTTATGATCTGTGTGTCTCATGTTCTTGGTATGCTATAATCTCTTTTTCGTTGTACAATTTTTGTCAATATCTTTTTTCTAAATAGATATTATCTGCTCATCAACATTTTGCTTTCTACTGCAGTTAAAAGTGTGCGAAACTTGAATGGCCACAGCATTGGCCCATACCAAATTCATGCTGGAAAGTCCGTTCCAATTGTCAAGGGTGGAGAGCAAACAAAAATGGAGGAGGGAGAATTTTTTGCAATTGAAACATTTGCATCAACAGGTGAATAAATGCCTACTGCTGCATTCTTTGGAGTTCTATTGTTTGAGATGTTCAAGTGTACTTTATATCTGGACGTACTCTTAATGTTTAGTTTGAATCTTCAAATTATATTTGCTGAAAGTCGTAATTGCTTCGTGTTGGACCTTTAGTTTCTGTTGCAGCTAAGACAGGTTGGAGTCTGAATTGGACTCGGATGCTAAATTTGCATATAAGCAATAAATGAGTTGGTCACAGCCAGCCTTGTTTATACTTGACAAAATTAGATGTGTTAACTTGTACATACATGTCATCATGTAGGGAAGGGCTACGTCAGAGAGGACTTGGAGTGCAGCCATTACATGAAAAACTTTGATGTAGGACACATTCCGTTAAGGTTGCCTCGTGCAAAGCAACTTCTTGCTACAATCAACAAACAATTTTCAACACTGGCCTTTTGCCGCCGTTATTTAGACCGTCTGGGAGAGACCAAGTATCTTATGGCACTGAAAAACTTGTGCGATGCTGGTATAGTGCAGGTAATTTTAACATTATGTATATTCCTAAATATGATAAGTCATTATCACTTGGTGCAGTGGTAGTGTTTTTTATGTCCTGAATGTATTTGACAATGAGGGAGTTGATTTGGCAATGTTGTGGGCCTTCATCTATGCTTAGTTTGTTTTGATACTTGGCATTTCTGTTGGTTAGTGAAGGCACTGATTTATTCTTGTCCGAGGATCATTACTCGTATCATGTTGAAGCATGGACTTCCAAGTTGGAATTCAGAGTATTAGGGTGCAGTATTTACACTTGGGGCTAGCCCATATTAGCCCATAATTAATGGTACAATATTCACATTGCTGTAATTTTCAAGTATTGTCCTGGTCGAACCTATATAAAATGCCGAAATCATCATCATCCTACCTTGTTGAATATAATCAGAAACCTACGAAGTTTAAAATGATTGCTTTGTTAGTTCTTGTTTGCAACCAGCATATTTATTTTAATCGATAACATAATGTGAATGCTTTATTGTATTGAAAATTTTGAACTTTTTGGGTGGATTTTGTATTAGTAATTTTGCTTGCGTGCTGTTTATGTCACCGAGAGCCCTTTTGTAAATTTTCTTTTTATACATTTAACTGTGAAACTCTGCTTAATATAATTTTGGGTCCTTTTGCAGCCGTATCCGCCTCTGTGTGATGTGAAGGGAAGCTACGTATCACAGTTCGAGCATACCATCTTGCTTCGGCCAACATGTAAAGAAGTTATATCACGAGGCGATGACTACTGAGGATCATAGAAGCTGGTTTCCGTCTATTAAGTCTTGTCAATTCTGCAATCTGGACTCTCTATTTCCATGCCCAAATTAGATGCTTATGTACCACACATTGCTGCTGATATGTTGTGAGTCATGTAAGAATATTTTGCTCAGCCTTGCTCAAACAATTTCATCTTTGTTTGGCTTTTGCAAGTCGCTTGTTGATATCTACTTTCCCGTTATATCAAAGAAGATTTCATGTGCATGTGTAATCGGTATTTTAAGTATAACCAAGCAGATTTAATGTGCATGTATAATTGGTATCTTAAGTTTAGACAACGACATAGATTATTATTTGTTGGTACCTTTGAACGAATGGACGGTAAGCCCTTTAGCTTACTCTCCTGCTATTACGTTAGATATCTTTGGTGGGTAATCATGATGCAAATTGGTTATCATAATCTTTCTATATATATATATGTTTATACATAATATTTATAAAGCAACAGTGGGTGGGACTAATCATGTTATTGAAACTGTAAACCTAAATTTTTGTACGGTAGTTTGACTTTCTTTGGTTTTAATCTTCTTTAAAAAAAATAAATATATGACCACTGATGTCGTCAAGCGCCCATAACAAATTTATCGGCCCAAAACCACCCCTCTTCTCTTCCCCTTCCCGGTTCACACATCCCTAAATCACCTTTCCGCCCTCGTCTCTGATCATCTGGGATCAATATCAACGGCGCAAGCTTTGGATTCGAGATTGGTTATTCTCCGAAAGGTTCGATCTTTTGTTCTTATTTTAAGATATAAAAATCTGAATGATTTCCAAGTTCAGGCGTTTGGAAGATTGTATTCCTTAGGGGAAATGAAAGGATGATAAGAAGCATGACTATGCCGCCAATCGTATAAGATGATTAAAGTTTAGGGATTAAGAGGGCCAGTGCAGTTGTAGAGGACGGGAAGCTATTCCTAGGTGGATCCATCTCTTGCATGTGCCTATCGGATTGGTGTGCGCACTCTGACATCCGTCTCCTTCGGTTCTGCATTGGAGATCATTTCGTAATGCTGCATTGCTTGTGTTCTCTGGTTTTGTCTATTTAAATCTGGGTTTGGAGCTCATGCTGATTGTTAAATAGAATTCTCCTGCTTGAATTCTCTCTGGTTTTGTCTATTTTAATCTTGGTTTGGAGCTCATGCTGATTGTTACATAGAATTCTCCTGCTTGAATTCTCTCTGCTGGAAGGTAGTACTTGATTTGCCAGCAATTGGAAGGATTTGGCATCACTGTCAAGTCGGTGATTTTATGATTTTTAGATCTTATATACAATACATTGGTTTATATTTCTTCGTTGGTTGTTAGATTGGAAATGCTCGAATACCTTTACACTTACCACTTTGGTTGCTGGAAACTCCAGTATTGCAACCACATGAACATTAATGACCTCTCACCAATATTATAATATACTTTCTATTATTTTAGCTGCTTGGCATCTCGCAATACTTTTCATTTTTGACAGTTTCCATGCCAATTACTAATGTACTAATGCTGCTTAATAATGGATCAATTCTTAAGGATACAGAGCTTAAATTTGTGCACCAACATTGTCTCTTATTCACATCACTGAGGTTTACTTGCAATCGTCTGTGGAATCTTAGAATTTTGCCTTACAACTGATTCAGACAAAAAGCTTTTGTATTAAAGTTCAGTTACTGTTCCGTTTAATTAAGTTTAAATTTGGTTCTGAATAATATTTCCGGTTGATATGATGGCAACTGAAATCCCATCTAGCTCTTGCTACAGTTCAAAAAAAATTGGCATGCTTTCTTCTCCATGCATGTTGTCCTATGATCCTAATTTTGTTCCTACAATGCATTGCCACCGTGGTCCATGTGATCGACAAACTTCTGCAAAAGCAAGCTCCAGACATTAGGAGAAGAATAGAATGGCAGGAGAGTGTATTGTTTCTTGCCATGCTTTGGTCTGTGTTTTTGTTCCTTTTGTCAGGTTTGCATCTGTCTTAGTTGACTTAGGATGCGTTTGATGTGCTGAATCACCGTCGTGGCTTGCAACAGTTGATGCAAAATGGTGCTAAAATACTGCTTCTTGTCATGTGACTAGAAGATGCTCATGACAAAGGTCATGATGTCGCTTGCATTCATATTTTCTTTTAAATGTTTTGATGCAAATGAGTTGGACTGTGCAATTGCATCTCGAGCCAGATACACCCTTACATCTTCTTTTCCTTGTTCTACATGAGATTCATGATGCTTCTATACCTTCTTTATGACACAAGTCACATCAAGGAGGTCAAGGGCTTTTCCCGCTTGGTGGAGTGCTTCTCACTGCATGGTCTGCTGCATTTCTGTTTCACCTATCAGTGCCTTGCTCTCCATGATGGCTAAAAGTTGACACTTGAAGAGCATCCAAAAGACTGAATGAAGATAAAGTTTATCTCGAGGAACAATTGAAGTGTCTATGAAGGTAAGAAAAATTGTTATTTATAGGAACTGGAGGTGCAGGCTAGATGCATTCCAGGAAGAGACATGCCGATTGGTTGTCATGCTTATGGCCACTGATATTGCCAATTGGTTAACTAGTTGTGATAGTATATTTTTGGACCCACGTTTGGCTCGACAGGTTGCACTGCATTTTCCAGTTTTCTTGTAGCCATATGCTGGCTCTTGGCAGCTCATCAGGTTTGGTGTGGAACTTTGTTCTCCGATTCTTAGTTCTTTGCACGGTGCTGACTTCCTTTTTTTGTCCTAACTAAAAAGGAACAAAAACTATGCTGTGGTTGTGGTAAGGTTCTAATATTATCCACATTCTTTGAAAATTATTAATCTACTGCATATTGTTAGAGGAACTCACTACTGCTGTATTATCTGTCTGCAATCAAGATGATATTATAGTATTACATAGGCAAGCTAACTGTTTTCTGCCAATGGGTCATTTGCAGGTTGCTTGATTTGGAAACTGTTGTTAGGTCATGAGTCTATTTCTCTGAGAATTTGCTATGGTGGAGCTTACTGAGGAAGCAGGCATTCAAGTTAAAATATCAATCATGCATTAGTTCTGTACAAACATGGATATTGCAAGTATCTAAAAAAGAAAGAAAGCAAGTTGCATCCGAATCAGTTACTGAAGTTATCATCCATCCATGGTTGGGATGTAAAACTACAGAGGTAACGACTTTGTGGATCAGGTGGGGCCTACCAGTGCTCACTTTCAGTGGAATTTTAGTTGTTGAGTGGAAGAGATCATTAATCATGTCTTCAAATTCTTGGAGTATCTGTTACTTTGAGATCATGCAGGTGAAATTTACATGAACTTCATTACATGGTTTCTGCTTTTCTCAATCCTGTCAAATGTTTTCTACCACTGCAATGGTTTTGTGCTTTAACCATCTAAGAATCCATGAAAACAGATGCATTATTGAGTATAAGAGAAATGGCAAGGAGCAGCTGTCATGGGGGCTCACAGCTGCTTTCATATGGTCACAAAGCAACTCTGACTCTCCACATGCATTGGCAAGCACCAGAGACCTACTATTTCATCTGGTAGTGTGGTGTGGTATCAAAATGGTCCACTCTATTCCCTATATCTTGTTATTTGAAAGTAGGTACACTGAATGTTTATCGATCAACCCCTTCTCTTCCAAGCTAAGGCACTCGAATCTATTTCTACCTGCAATGCTTTACAAGCTACAGGCAATCACTGTCTTATTTGAAGATAGGGTTTTTTGCTTAATTATGCATTGAAAATTTTTAATTCCTACCTTCTTGCTCCTTTTCCTTAAATCTGCTACTTGACTTGATCGGAATGTGCTTGTCCAAACAAGACCGAATCCAAAAGAAAAGGCACCAGGCTGATCATTTTTCAACAGGTGATTTCTGCATTTGGAATCCATCTGTAACCTTATATTGGACTGAATTGTGGCCTTCTAACTTCATTCATGTTGCAGACATATTATGGTAGAATTAAAGTGATGCTGCAAGTAGTGGAAATACAGCATGCCGTTCTGAAAATTGTCAATCTCAGCAAAGCAGTCATTCCTCACCAAATCATATATTTGTTGGAGACTTGTGCATTGGCTGGTCCAACAGGTTGGTTTTCCTCTCTTTGCTGCTGGAACTGTTTGCTGTTGAGACTTCCACTCATCAAAACGATAGCTTGGGTGGCTTATATATTTTAGCCATGAGTATGGATGAAAATACTGTTTTGAGAAGAAGCACAGGGATAAGTATTTTTCTTTGTGCTGCAATAGCCGCTGCATCAGCTCCCTCCAATGCTTATACCCCATTCATTTTGTTGCCTTCTTTCTGATGTGTTTTGACACCAAGTCCTCAACTGTGTGGTTCCATCACGCAGTTTACACGAAGTACCAATGTCCTTAGACATGGCAACAAGACAAGGGCTCACATGGGGGCAATGCCACCCTCTTGTTTTATTAATTTAGGGATGGGTTGCCGCTGGTCTACATAAGACACTGTTGGTGGTCCATGACAGCAATTGTTCTCCTATCCCATTAAGCAGACACCCGTCTGTTTCAGCTTTTCTTCCACCTTGGTTAGCTCGCTGAGCATGTTTAGGACAACATCTTCCGTGATCTCTCCTGCCAAGATGGCTTCCCAAGTCTCTATTTGTAATTGGAAAATTGAAAGTAGTTGTTTGCCGATAGCTTCAGAACAAATTCTTAGTTTGTAGAATATGCTGCAGCAGCTATTAGAGTCTCTCGAAGACTTCCGATTCATGTAGAACATCTGTGTTGATGAGTCGGTACATACAGAAACATATTTTTATTGATGTGATGCAAGGACTAATGTGACTAGGTTAAACATCCTTGTCTCATTGGAACATTTATTTCTTTTGCAAGTCTCTCTATTATCTCATTCCAAACTTTTCGATCCGTATTGTATGATCATCAGGTACAGTATTTTCCAAGAAGAAAAAGCTTCCGAACTCAGGCGATTGACATGACTCCAAAGTCATGTTCCTGCACAGTAAGTAGCCTGAGACTTATATGGCACATTATTGTTGTTGTTTCTCTCATCTTCAATTATGAGACATCCGACTTAGAGTTTCACTCTGCCTACTTCCAATCATGCCATCCAAAAGAAAAAGGCTTCATTTCTCTGCCTACCTACCTTCTCCGGTTGCCATTATGTTTCTTATCTTCTCCTCTACTCACTGCAGCCCATCATAGACATCCACCCTCACCGGACTCTCCTACTGAACAAAGCATCCTCTGTCTACTGACTATATTTGATCATCTGACTTCAGTCACTCTCCATATGATCATCCCATCAACATGAAAGAAGAACGAGAGATGGCCTGTCTACGGCAAGCATCGCAGCTTCTCGGCTCACTGGTATCTTCTTCCTTCGCGGTCCGATGCTTCCCTGGTAAGTGGCAGTTGGTCCGCAGCAAGCTCGAGCAGCTGCTCTCCGGACTTGCCGCAGCTGCAGACGGCAACTTCCTCAGCCGGAATTCGGAGGTGGATTTGCTACTGAAGTCGATGTTGACGACCTTCGATGACATCGAATCGCTTTTACTTCGTTGCGGCGATGAATCCTGCGTCGGTGGGAAGCTCCTCTTGCGGAGCGATCTTAATGGCGTTGCCTCCAGGCTCGGGCTCCATAACGAGAGACTTGCGGAATTGTATGCTTCTGGGAATGCGACGCGTTCCCGAGCCATCGTCCTCACGAAGCCAAGCAGTAATGCCAGCCGAGAGGACATCCGATTCTACGTGAGGGATCTGTTCTCGAGGCTTAAGATTGGTGATACCAGCATGAGACTGCTAGCTTTGGATTCTCTTCATGAGGTTCTCCGCGAAGACGACGAGTATGTGAGGATCGTGGCGACGGATACAGCTGATGCAGTGTGTCTTCTAGTAAGCTTTCTCGAACACAGAGATGATGGCCTTCGGGAGAAGGCCGCAGGGGTACTCTCGGTGATCGCCGAGTTTGATTCATACAAAGGACTGCTTGTCGCTGCAGGTGCGATAGGTCCACTGATACCAATCTTGGAGAAGGGAACTGAATTGGGAAGAGAGAGAGCCGCCGGAATTCTGAGAAGGCTGACCGAGAATTCCGACAACGGGTGGTCGATCTCTGCTCATGGAGGCATCTCGGTGCTGCTCAAGATCTGCAGCGACGCCGCCGTTTGTCGTAAGGAGCTAATTGGGTTGGCTTGTCAGATTCTAAGCAACCTCGGCAGCGCTGAAGAGATGAGGAGGTTCATGGTGGAGGAGGGCGCCATTCCTGTTCTCTTACAGCTCACCCTGTCCAAGGAAGAAGAATCACGGATTCAAGCCATTGAGTGCCTTCATTCCATGGCATCTGCGGACAATGGCATCAGACAAATCGTTGTCGGAGAAGGACTTATCGCCTCGATAACTGAGTTACTGGATCCATGCTCACCCTGCTCATCAACGGCAAGAGAGGCGGCTCTCAAGGCTACCGAGCTGCTCCACTCAGCAGATTCCATAGCTGTCCTAATGAGCTCCGGCTTCTTGGATCGAGCGCTCTTCTTCGTCAAACATGGCGGCGTCTCCGTCCAGGAGTTGGTCCTGAAGAGCGTCTCCCGCCTCTGTGAGCTCTCCGAGGAGTACAGGAAGGCCATGGGCGACGCGGGCTACATGACGGAGCTCGTGAGCTTACTGGAAGCCAAATCAGCTGGAGTCAGAGAGAAAGCAGCTGAGACCATTCATAACATGATCTGTGCTCAACGAAATAGGAGAAGGTTGATCCAAGACGACCACGACGTGGACCGGATCATGCGGTCGCTCGATCTCGTGGAGGGGAACTCTGCGACGAGGAAGCACCTGCTCTCCGTGCTGAAGGCAGTGGCGGAGAGCAACAGCGGAAGGAGAAGGATCATGGCCTCCGGGTGCGTGCATTGCTTGCAGAGACTGGCAGAAGCCGACGAGGTGGACGCCAGGAAGGTGATGAAGAAGCTCTCTGCCCGGAATCGATTTCGAAGTATCCTGAATGGATTCTGGAGCACCTGATTTCCTTTCAGCTGCTGTAATATGCAATCTGCTTTGTTCATCATCGGCATCTCTTTTTCTGTCTTCATGATTCCAACCAGCTTATCATGCAATTCTCAGCTGGTGATATTTGGATGATACATATATTATGTATATTTCTTTTTTTGGGTTTTGATCATTATTTTAGAATGTCTGCTAAATGGCCATATGAAATTGTAGATAAACCTGACCCTTAGACTTCAGCATTTGATGGGTGCAATGATGATCATGTGGGGGTAAGAAGGTTACGGAAATCAACAACAATGAAGGATAAACCTAAAAATAATGTACATCAGATTTATCTTTTTGCATTTTTAACCAGCATGAGTATCATTGAATTATAAAATATTTAACTTAAATATCTAAAAATATCTTAACTTTTCTTGGATCCAAGATTCAAAATCTAATCGTACAAATTCAAAAAAAAAAATCTTGACTATCTGATATTGAGTTATTAGATCAAATCTCATTCTTATCACTTGTTTCATAAAAAAAATTAAATCAAAATTTAAAATTAAAATATGATAAATTAAAAAAAAATCCTTAACTTTCTCGTACAACGTTTCAACTTTAAAATTTTTTTGTGAAATATCTTTTTTATATATGACCATTTTACCCTTGGTCTCTTGCATGAGGAAGAGAGAGGTAAGACAGTCGTCGCTATCTCTACGAACTCTTTCAACACTTGTTAGATTCACTCTTACCCGTGTAAAGTTATTGACAGGTTTGATGGAGCGAGGTTAATAGAGGTGAGGATGACCTTCACACTCTCTCATTCCTTACATGAGGGTTGTGGACGAGTATGACAAGAGCTAATGAGGTGAGGCGAAGGTGGGTAGCCAGGTGATTAAGGGCACCGACGATGATATAAGAATTTTTACACGAGGATCATGGGCAAAGCATATAGGGGTAGGGTTGATTGTGTCAATAGAGGTGATTATGAGTCCAATAGAGATAGAAATAAAATAATCTTTTTTTTTTTTTTCAGGGAGGTGCTCTCTGTATAAAATTTTCCAAGTTAGAGATTTATTTGGGGAATTCACCGTTAAAAATAGAATGATTAATAATTAAATTTTGACATTTCAGATACCCAACACAAACTTTCCATCTTCGACATGAATTACATAGGCCAATCAAATATATGCACAAATCTCAAAGTATCATGAGGTGAGATGATGTGCTGTACAACTTTGAAAGCTTTACACCGTCAGATTTTAAGGTTCACAGATCTCAAAGCAACGGGCATTCCGGGTCGGGTCTCCTATAAAATGATGGGTTGTTACATTCCAAATCGTCATACCTTTTGTCGAGCTCCGGCGATCTCCTCCGTTCGGTTCTTGAATCCCTTCTCTACCCATCCCTCTACATCACTTAGGTTCCATTTAGGATTTCAGCGTCTCGCTCTTTCTCCGGTCGTCATGGACGCCGGTGGAAGCGGCGGCGGTCTCTTCTCCGTCGATCCCCTCGAGCGGCACGCCGCCAGGGGTCGTGGCGTCATCACGTCCATGGCCGCCGGCAACGACGTCATCATCCTTGGCACCAGCAAGGGTTGGGTCATTCGCTATGATTTTGGGGTCGGGGACTCGCAAGGTCAGCTAGCCTCGGTTGTTCTTCTCTCCGAACCCTTCCCTTCGATCTTGATCTGTTCATCATCCTCGCAGATCTTGACTTCTCTGGAGGCCGAGGCGGTGATCAGCTGGTGCACCGTGTCTTCGTTGACCCCCGAGGGAGCCACTGCATTGCAACGGTCCTCCATGCGGCCGGGGCTGAGACATACTATATCCACGCAAAGTGGGCACGGCCTAGGGTTTTGAGCCGGCTGAAAGGATTGGTCGTCAATGCGGTGGCCTGGAACCGACAGCAGATCACGGAAGGTATGATGTCGTCCTTTGTAGTTCTTGATTTGCACATGGTGGGTATCTATTTGGTTGATACTGATCATGATCCTTTACTGATTCTTGATCTGCGTATGCTGGGTTTCTCTTTAGTTGAGAGATAACCAAAGATGTGATGTCGCCTTTTCTGGTTCATGATTTGCATACGACGTGTTTTTACTTATTCCTTGTTTATGGTTTTAGGATCAACGAAGGAGGTGATTCTTGGTACTGAAAACGGGCAGTTGTTTGAGATGGCGGTTGACGAGGTGGATAAGAAGGAGAAGCATGTAAAGTTGCTGTTTGAGCTGACTGAGCTTCCTGAAGCCATAATGGGTTTGCAGGTATGGTAGAATGTTTACTCTCTTCGTTGGTGATGACTTGAAAGGTTATGCCACTAAATTTTCGGATTCTTAATCCGCAGATGGAAACAGCTGCTCTAAGTAATGCAACAAGGTTTTATGTGATGGCCGTGACACCAACCAGATTGTACTCTTTCACTGGTATTGGTTCATTGGAGGTTAGATATGTAGTTTCTTTCTGGCAGATTTTAATGTATTTTCTTGTTATGTCCTTAAGTTTAGATTCTAACGAGTGCTTTCTTGAAATCATATGAACCTAAAAATATTTGACAAAAATAGTTTCTCTCTCTTAAGTATCACTAATTTGAAAAGGGTAAACTATGCTCATATGGCAAGGCCTAAATTTGAGTTTCCTATCTCATAGTATGACCTGAATGCTTTTAACTATTCTTTTATATATTGTAATTTCCTGAGTTATCTAGTTTTCTGTAGAAGCATGTTGGTGTCTAGTTGGTTTCTTTTTCTAGTATATTTTTGAATAAAATAAAAATTAAAGGAAAATATTACATTCTCGTCTTTGTTAATATGTGGTTTATTCTTTTTGTAAGTTTTTACATGTAGTTTAAATTTTAAGCATTTGAACAGTAGTCAGAGAACTTTTTTATGTTCAGAGATTTTGTGGGTAAATCTTCTGTGATCTGGTTTATGTTGCTAATCTTTTGCAGACTGTATTTGCCAGCTATTCAGATCGTGCGGTGCATTTTATGGAGCTTCCTGGAGAAATTCCCAATAGGCAAGCTATTACATGCTCATTATAATGTTGCCTTTGGAATAATGCTTTTGACTTTTTTCTTATCTTTTATGTTATTTGATAATATTTTTTGCATGTGTTAGTTCTCTGTTTTTTCCCGTTATATTAATAAAAATTAGAAATACATTTTTGGTACTAGATATGGAAACTCTATTACTTGTCTAAATTCTTTATTTATTTTAATCAACAAGTATAAACATTTACTATTGGATTAGTGAGTTCACACGTCAGAAAAACTTTTGAAAGCAGTTTTCTTTTGTGCCATTTGTAATAAAGACCAAATGGACAGATATGCGTCTGACCCACAAAAGGCACCATGTTTTCTAATAGAATATATTGCAGCTTTTACATAGTTCTTTCAAATCTTGTATCTCTGGACAAGTCCATCAGAAGGGCATGGAACAAAATATGGTACCTTGAATCTATGAGAGGTATCACTAAACATCATGGAGTCTTTGGCATATTGTTTGCTAACCAATTGAGGCTGGTGTTCTAGATCCAGTGGCAATTTAGACTCAACAGATGTGGTCTGTGTGGTCAATTCACCTCTTTTTCTCCTCCACTTTATTGTAATGCTCACCTGTTTACATAGACAAATGTCAAAATTTTTTCTGGATTCTTATTGTTGTCTTCGGGGACAAACACATTCTTGTTATTACCTAGATGAAACTGTGTGGTCAATAGACCACTTTTTCTCCACATCATTATTGTAATGCACACCTATTTGCATAGACAAATATCAAAATCTTTTTTTATTATTACTCTTTTCTTTAGGGACTTTTTTCGTTGTTGTACTTGTACCTAGATCCCCCAATGACATCCTGTACAGTCTGATGATATTTATGACACTCAACATAAATATTTTCCAGTGTTGAGGTGGATTTAGATATCTCTTTGAGATCTTCAATTGGTGACAGGAAATGCTGATGCCCTAGGTGCATCTGGATGATAGTTGGTAATCTTGGTTTATATTGGGAACCAAACATCTGAAAAGTATCTCTTGTATCACTCTACACTAAAATGCTTTCATCATTTATATGCGTTACTTATGGTAACATATATTTTCTAATTTCGATTTATAGTTTTATATTGAAACCTATAAAGGGTTAATATTTCGTTGTACCATCAGTTTACCATGTTCTGACATTCATTCATGATCTTTGAAGTTGGTTAATATATGTTGGCTTGTTTAGTCAAATTCATTCGGGCAGTCTTAATTTGTTTTTATAGGATGTTCTTTGTTGTTATATTGTTGTAATTTAGACTTCAATGACTGACGCCAATATGACTTAGGATAAAATGTACGAGGTCCCCAATTATTCCGCTATAAGAAGTACAAATTCACCAAATTTAGGTAAGGGCTTGAGAATATTCTCCAGCAATAACCTTATTTTAGCATTGTGACAACCAGCAACAATCGTATAAGATGTTTCCAATTCCTTTTATGAAATGAGTTGCTGCCCAAGTTGCAAGTATACTAATTGTATCAGTGCCACTCAAAATGACTCTGGTCAGATGAAATCATATCCGAAGATTCCAATCAGCTTGGATAACACAATGTCCAGAATACACAGATGTGCTAGGTGATCAATTTTGAAGCCTCCATAATTTTCGTCATCCATCCATATACTCTTTGAAATTTGACAAAATATTCAGAGCCTTCTATGGTTTTTGTCAATAGAACAAAATGATAGTGTGGTTTTAGTTTCTGCTGGAATAGTTGCCAATGTGTTCATTTCAGGTGTGTTAATTCTTCTCAATCCTAGTTATTCCTTTCACCAATGGTGGACTTAAATGTTTAGTAAATCATTCTAAATTGTTTACATTTAGGAAACTGCTTTGGCTTAACTGTTTAGTCAAGCAGATATACTTTGAGAATTTGTGGTCTTAAGCTAATGGTTTGGTTTTGAATAAACATTAGAGTCAACCTTAGTAAGCTTATAGAGTCATTAATTACAGTGGAAAGCAATTGACTCATGAGGTGATCATTCATTCTGCATAAAATTCATCAAAATATTAGTATCAAATCTCTTTGTGTAGTGTTACTTTTCACTTGATCTTTGCTGTTACTAATTGGTATATGTTGTCTTACATTTTTACATCATTAATCTTATGTGATCCCCTTATTGTTTATTTGGAGAGCTCTTTCTTAATTTCTCATGCAATATGTATTAAATTGTCATTTTTTATATAAAATTGTTGGTCAAACATCACTATTATGGTAATTATCTGCAGTGAGCTACACTTTTTTATTAAGCAGCGGAGGGCCCAACATTTTGCCTGGCTCTCTGGGGCTGGAATTTATCATGGTGATTTAAATTTTGGTGCACAACACAGGTATGGTTTTCTGTTTTCATCTTCCTCTTAAGGATAACTATATCTCTTGCTAAATTTTAATTTGCCTTTGAACCATGCATTAATAGTGCTTATTAACTTAGTAAACTTGCCTATCAAAAGGATAAAAAGGGGCATTATATGTTGTATTCTATTTATTCAACATTTTTCGAATCTTAATCTGTTGATGGTTGAAGATTTTACCTGTGCTTGACTTATGGAGTTCCTGTTTTCTGAAGCTCAACCAATGGAGATGAGAACTTTGTTGAAAACAAGGGTCTTTTGGACTATTCAAAATTGGGTGAAGTGGGCGAAGCCAATAAACCAAGATCTTTTGCAGTGTCTGAGTTCCACTTTTTGGTTCTGATTGGCAACAAGGTTAAGGTATGGATCACGTTTAGGTTTACAATACAACCAACTCTTGTGTCTTCAGAACTTTTATTAAATTAATTTCATCTGACAGCCTCCAATAGTTGGTGCAAAAGTAAACTATACTCGAGTGGGTTTATAAGGATTCATGTTTCTGATACAGAGCCAATCAATGGCTGTTTGACCTATGCGTGAATTGTAGGATGATATATATAGAGAAAGGTATTACATATGATGCAAATTTGTCAGAAGGAAACTAGATAAACTGAAGGATATAATGAATATACAACAAAGAAGCTATATTATATATGAACATTCAGTGAGTAAATAGGAAATGAATTATGCACACAAAAAAATAGCAACTTATAAATAGATAACTTATCATGAATATGATACAACTAATTTGTATTTGAGGCACATGTAAATCAGATTGTTCAGCAACCGCACTAGCTATTTTTATGTGGACAAAAAATTGAAAATGTTAGAGCCTCTTCTTAGCATGATGAGATAAAAAGGCCAGTGGAGGAAACTACTAAAATCTTGAGAGAAGTGGGACTACCTATTTCATATATCCTCTTGATAGGATGGGTAGCCTTATATTGAGTTCGAGTGCTACCTTTCTACAAGGGATTGTAGCAAATCCTCTTGATAGGATGGGTAGCCTTCTATTGAGTTCGAGTGCTACCTTTCTACAAGGGAATCTAGTAACCTCAGAGAGAGAATTTAGTAAGGGAGAAAATGAGAGTGAAAAGTTATAGCCTTAGAGGCTTGTATGCTTATATCTACATGGCCTATTATGCTTATATCTATATGGCCTACTATCGTGTTGCTTTTCTGGAATGATCCTTGCTTGATTGCTCTTGCATCCCTCATCCTTCAAGCTGTCTATCCCTCCTCAGGTATGTTAGTCAGCTGACCCTTGCTTTGGAACAAATCGTTGACAATTACCCAGCTGGTTGCCCTTTCTTTGAATCATAACGGGTGACCAAGCATCAATATAATCCATATTTCCTTCTTTGTGTTGTCTAAAATATGATTCTTTGACCCAGTCGATTGCTACAGCTATTAGGACTTCAAGTTGTGATCTTCATCAGCTTATCTTCGTCTACAATTATGCTTCCAAGCCAATGCGAGACTGATTAGATGTTGTGAAGGCTGCCATTGACCTGTCGGCCTTGGTTGGCATCAAATTGGATCAAAAAGTTGCCAATTTCAAGGACAACCACAACTATGGTGAAACTGGCACTGCAATGGTCGATGATGAGGCTGACAATGAGTTTGAAAGCCGTTTTTCTACACAGTTTGAAAACTGTGTAGTAGAACCCAGAGTTACTTTGATTTAGGTTGGGCAAAGGATGTACCATGTTGGTTCTTTTTTAATTGATATTGGAACTTTGAAAGGCTCTGTCAAGTGTCAATATAACAACAAAAATTAATATCTGGAAAGAAAGAAACTGCAGGCTCAAAGGTTTTATTGAACATCTGGTTAATATAGTTAAGGAATCACTTTCTGGTTCTTTAGCTGTGAGAGAATTTGCTGCAGTAAAAAATTAGGCCATCTGGTCTTTGGTTTGCCAAAGGCTTCCATCACTTCTTAGTTGTCTTGGAGTTTGTTGTAAGCTGTTTCTGCTTCTTTCTCCCCCTCTCTCTCTGTGTTTATTTTATCTTATCTTTTGTATTTAATTTACTGCCTAAAAAAATGTTTTCAGCTTTGCTGTTTTGCCTGAAAAAACCGTTGATATTAGCATTCTGAATGGAAGTTTTATTCCACATCAGATAAAGAATTTATTTAGCTCACTGCCAGTTGGCTTTGACATGATTGCCAGTGAACTTTGCAAATGATTGTTGTTCTAGTTCAGGGACTCCCTCAAGTGTCATTCTTAAGCAAAACAATTATCTGTAATTTTAAACTGGGTTATGTCACAAGCAGTACAGAGGATGAGATGACTAGTTGTCTTTATAACTCAGGAAAACAACTTGCCTTCATTTGCAGGTTGTCAACAGAATCAGCCAACAAATAGTAGAGGACCTTAAATTTGATCATACGCCAGAATCATCAAAAGGAATTATTGGGTTGTGCAGTGATGCCACGGCTGGATTATTCTATGCATTTGATGAGAACTCTATATTCCAGGTTAGAGCCTACATGGATATGTGCTTTGGTTAAGCTCCCTGATCTTTTATTTAAAATTTTGTTGATGTCTACTGTACAAGGTTTCTGTTCAAGATGAGAGCCGTGACATGTGGCAATTCTACCTAGACATGAAGGAATATGCTACTGCTTTAGCCTATTGTCGAAATCCAATCCAGAGAGATCAAGTTTATTTAGTGCAGGTCATTTCTTATCCTGATGGGGTCTTGCAACTGTGTAATGTTGTCAGGAGCTCTTGTTCATTCTTGGACACTGAGAGATTGCACATATGCTTATTTCATTCAATGCTATATTGATTTTGTGTGAAAAGTAATTGAGTTAGATTTATTACAGGCCGATGCTGCTTTTTCCACCAGAGATTACTACAGAGCGGCTTCTTTCTATGCTAAGGTGAGATTAGTTTTCAATAATTTATTATTCCTTCTAACCTGAAATGGTACCTAATTTAAAGTAGTAAACCTGGCATATTGTTAGACATTGATGAGCAAAAGTTGATTAACTTTACTAACTGCCCTTTTTTTAAATATGTTTTAATCGAGGAAGTCTCTACTAGGATCAAGCAGGGTGAAGTAGTGAGCACTCGTGAAAGAATGTAAATTATAGTTTTACTGAGTCTGCTTTAGTTTAAGTCTTATGGCAATGACTTTTAGTAATAGTTGATAAAGATCAAAATATTGGAATGGGTTCTTGAAGTATATTTGTTGCAGATTGGAACCATGTAGCAAAATGTGAATCTGTTGGAATTTTAGTTTATTTTTGACAAATTAACATTGTTTTAGTTGATAAACATACCAATATCTGAATCCGAGTGAAGGGTGAGGGCATGACTCTTTTATGAAATAATGAGGTGCAGGGGAATCATGATTAGTGTTTGAGGGTACACATAAAGAATCAGATAAATTGAAGCTTGTGACTTTTCCTTTTCAAGTTTTTTCTCTGAAACACCATTTAGTGATTTCCATGAACTACTTTAATGACCCAGTTAGAATTGTTTACCCTGAAGCTGATAAAAATCTTGTTATATATCATTTAGGATTTCAGGATAGAGAAATAACTCCTTTTTGGTCATCCTATCACATTACTGACATTATTACTTAAAATATGGTGCAAAGAAACATGGAGATCCTAGAAGAAGTGTGCAATTCCAATTTCATAGTTCTGAACTGACATGATTATCTTTTGGGGTTGAACTCTTTGGTTTTGTTATCTTTGTTACTGAATTCAATTGCATGATTCCAATTCCTGCAATGTATCTTTATCAATTAGTAAAACCTTTTATCAGTTGCTGAGTTATGAATGTTGAGAAGTTATAGATGGATAATTCAAAGAATAATTTTGGTAGCTATCTTTATCAAGGTAATGTTGGTTTAAATTTTCTCCTTGGTGATAGGGAATTATAGATTCCCTCTCTACATAATAATGATTAGATCAAGTGAATATGTTTCCAACATGGTTGATCCAAATCTTAACTTGTTGAGAACTTGATTTCGTCTTCCTCAAATCTATCTTTATGTAAAATTGGAGATCTTATGCTCTATTTTGTTGCGACTATAAAAGCTTAGAATCTTGTTCCCAGTTTTTGCTCAACTTGCTCAAACATTGAAATTTGGTTGAAGCATCTTACTCCTGAAATTGGTACATCTCCAATGAGATGGTCCATTTTGGTACCATATCCATTGATGTTTGGATGGCCTGCAATCATTTTTTCTATCTTATGAAGGATAAAACTGATTCCTCATATTTCAGAGAAAAATGCTTTGAGACACTGATATCTTAAGCTTCTTATTCTTTTGCTTAATTTGCTAGCAATCAGGAACATATTGTAATCAAGTTCCTTGGATCGTAGAATTAAATTTCAGTTCGATTGTATGTTATTATCATGCCAAATGTTGGCATGGTTTGTTATACTGTGGGCATCCAGAAAAAGTACCAAATGACAAAGGTACTCGAGGGAAAACTTAATAACCTCAAATATGTTGAACGGACACAATCATATGCCTTAGCGAGTTTAAGAAAAAACAAAATCTAAATCCAGTGGATTAAATTCACTAATTTTGAGGTCCTTGCCAGGATCAGAAACCTTGGTCAGTTCTATATTTGATGGTCCATAATGTCCTTTCGTCCCTTGTTGGTTTATAACTACAACTGCATTGTGAGATCAGGAAGGTCCTTGAAGACGAGAGATAGAGGCAAAAATTTCATGCATAGAGAGATAAATGAGGTCTAAATTGGTAAAGGTTAGCATAAATATACTCACCCTTCTTTTCATATTAAGCATTATCCCAAATATAATATGAAAAAAGGGTGATTCTTGATGAAAAAGGTGAAAACCGAAGGGTGACGTTCACATGTATAATAGTGTACTTGATGACAAAGAGATCTGAAACAGGAAAAACTTCAAGCATCAAGCAATGCTTAAGTCTTCAATCTTGTTCCTTTATTTTTAACTGTATTGGTCACTCGATATAAAAATACTTAATCAACTGTTTCAGTGTTCTCACAAATTTAATTTGGATTTGGTACATTTTAATAATTAAGTTGCGACCACATTGATAATAAAATAGTGAAAATAATGATAGAAAGTTTAAAGTTTGAAGTGCTTGGGCCTCTCGTGATAACTACCTTGCTACCATGATACTAAAATGCTAAAGGAATATGTATGTGATTGCATAACATTCTTTCTTTTTTGGCATGAATAAGGAAACCTTTTGTTTCTCAGTTTCCTGCTAAATCATGATAAACATCTAATCCTGCAGCCAACATTAAACCCTTAGGACATCCCAAACCTTTAAGCAAAGGGCAGCACTGGTTCAATAACTACTCAAGGATAACTTCATGGCAATGAGAGCATGCATCTGCTCTCTTGGCATGACATGATTTTATGCCGTGTAAGTTGGTATGTCCCTGTATTAACTAATACCCGTAAAAAACTGATTTAATCATGTTTTAGCACTTCCATGATAGGTTGCATGATATAATTTGGCAGCAGCATGATTTTTGTGCTATGGCCGTTGGTATATCCATATACTTATTTAAGAAAAAAAGGCATAGCCAGTGCACGAGGCTGATCGACTAAGAGTTGCCCCTTTATTTAAACAAATGCAACTCATTCTAACATCAGTTGTACTGTGGCACATTAATTGCTTGCGATGTTTACTTCACTGAGAGTCAATGACATTTTGAGATTCTGTTTTCACTTTTTACTTCTTATGATTATTTTCAAAGTTATTGCATGCTATGTCATTTGTTTTTGGTTTTGGAGGCCTGCATCAAAAGTGTCATAAGTGACAATCTTTTGTTCTTTATGGATATTATACTTTGGATGAATCTATTTTGTGAGAGAAGTTTAAAAGTAAATTTATTTCTTTCTTAGTATCTTGAGGAGGTGAGTTTTCATAGTTTTATTATTTGCCAATGTTTGTGAAAATATCATTTATTGTATTATCATTAGTGTAAAACATTCCTTTCTGTAGTTTCTTGATCAAGTTGCAACAATTTTCTTTTGGGTTGGACATGATTGTCATCATGAGGCTTGATGTGTCTTTTAGTTACCCTGCCTGAGAACAAGAAGAAAAATGACATGATGATGACTAAATTTAAGATGTTAAAATAAGATTGTTAAGTGAGAGGTGCATTTCATATGATTATACATTGTAGTAAGTACATACAATATGAGAATGCTTTTTTTCCTCTTGCAGGTGAACTACATCAAGTCATTTGAAGAAATCAGCTTGAAGTTTGTAATGGCAGATGAGTTGGTAAGTACGTTGTCTTATTATTGATGTGGAAATAAGTTAAATTAACAACATAACGTTCCAAAGTTTAATCAAGATGTGACAAAATTAAGTTTCTGACATCTACCATTAGTTAGTTTGGCACAGTTTGCTATGTATAAGGCTGAATCATGTCACCATGCTATTTTTCTAAAGTTGAACAAATAAAGAATAATATCACCAAACTTATTTATCTTTCTAATGTGTTGTGAAGACCCATAAATCAGACCAAAATTTTTAGACCAAACAGTAGTCACTCCAAAATCAAAGCTAACAAATAATTAGTTGGTTTGATCATTAGGGGATTAATTTATTGCAAGCGTGTTCAAATGGACAAATAAATATACTAGCATGTTTTAAAATACTATTTAGACTGATCTGTGCCAACTGGTGTCTACCAATCCAACCAAGCATTACCAGATGGTATCTTACTTTTTTGTGTTTTTCAATGATACCAACGAGTATAGGTCAATATACTGCTTGGTATTTCATTATTGTAGTTATGTTTTAAAATACTGTTTGGACCAAGGTCTCTCGTGCTGTGATTTACCACTCGGTATAGGCAGTATATACCGATCCGATAGGGGACTGGTATGCAGACCACCTTGTATCAGGTGGTTTGTGTTATATGATATTGTATCACCCGATACGGGGTCTGTACCGATGGGCATGGTCAAAATATGACTGCTATCGACCTGTACCGATTGGATTTCGACCAACATTGATCAAGGGCCAGGATTGATTTGATTCAAACGGTCCATTTGACCGTTTGAACTAGTAGAAAAGGTTTTTAAACCCTTTTTACCCCCTCATTCTCTCCCGTTTCACACACTCTAACTCATTTATTCTCTTATTCACTTTCTCACTCACATATTTATCTCATTCTCTCATTTGTACTCTCTTAAACTCTACGAAATTACAATTTATGAATTGGTCAAGCTTGGGAGGCTAATTATGGAGGATTAACACCAAAGTTAGAATAAGAACTCTCTAATCAAAGGTTTTTTTTTCATTTTTGATGATTTTTGAGATAATTAAGCCTATATTATGTTCTCTAATCAAAGATATATGCTACTATTCTTTCATAATTTAAATTATTTTTGCTAAGTTTATACTGAATTTATATTTATTTTTAACTTAAAAACTCTAATAAAATTTTTAAGAAATTTTTGGAGTTATTTTTTGCCATTTTCCTATGCTGTTGGCACGCCCTATTGTGCCAACACATTGTCGTAGACAAATCTATACAAATAATGTTCGATGTAACATTTGTGTATATCCATGTCTTTCGTTTTTGTTAGTCAGCCGGTATGTTGGTTCGGACCGGTAAGGCGAACCTTGGTTTGGACTGACAACTAGTGTCTACTAGTCCAACCAAGCAATCCTACTTGGTACTCACTTTTTTGTTTTTCCAGTGATACATATGGGTACAGGTCAATGTACTGTTTGGTATTTCATTATTGTACTAGTCCAACATGTTAAAATTGGTACCAGTCCAACAGTCAAAACCTTAGCACATAGTTACTGATAAGAGTAGAAAAGTAGATAGAAACCAAAGAACATGGAAAAGAAATGGTTTAAACAAATCTTTCAGAAAAGCCTTAAAATTTTAAAAATGACCATGTTTGCGGTGCTAGTCTTTCTCTTTGGCTCTGGAATAGTGCAATGCATGAATTAAGTAATTTTGCCATAAATCCATCATTAACTAATTTCTACAGTCTAGCAGCTAAAGATTTCCAATAAAATCTATTGGAAAATCTTAAAATGCAGGCTGTAGTAGGTTATTGCTATTTTGCATGTATGGCCATTTGTACTGACCGAACTGCAGAATTCCTATACATCTCTCTTTTTAGTTTGGATCTCTAGTCATTACAAGATCTTATTTTAATTTTGTGGTCATCCAAAAAGGTACTATTTTGCTAATTGCATATCTATGATCTTGATATCTGTTATTAATTAGGAAATGTTCCAGATTTTTCTAAAAGATAAAAGTTCCGCTTATGATTGTATTTCCAATGTTGATTCAGAACCCCATATCTTGTTGGTATAGGATTCGGACTGATACTGGTCTCTGGGTGGATTAGTACGAGTCTGGTACACACCGATGTATTGACATATTGTATGCCATTGTACCAGGTGGTACAGACCAAAGAGAAAGAGAAAGAGGAGAGAAGAGAAGAGGTGGAGCACCAATGTCTTGACACACTGTATGCCATTGTACCAGTTGGTATGGACCAAAGAGAGAGAGGGAGAGAAGAGAAGAGTTGGAGAGGGAGGATGAGAGGAGATGTAGGAGTGGATAGGAGGCTCAGTGGCAAGGCTTGCTGGTGACCGTCAACAGTAGTTGACTGTCAATAGCAGTTGACAAGTTTGGTTGTCATCAACAGGCTAGAGATATTAAAAAATAAATTTTTGGTTAGACCCGTAAATGCCTTCTGGGATGCACTGGTGCTACCCTTTTTTTAACTATGTTTCTAATAATACAATGGCTCTTGCTTTGTGGGCTTGTGATAATGATGATTTATAGAATGGCATATAGCAATTGTTTAGTGCTTAGGGAAAGCATGAGTTATAGGGTTCAGAGGTTTTGAGGAAAGAATATGGTCAGAGTGAGAGAAGAATACCCCAAAGTATATGAAACAAGACAAAAACCAGGCCAATATGAACTCTATAAACAAAGTTATTAGTCATTGAAAATTTGGTACATCACCATTTAATTCCTCATAAGTGTGCTGATTCTTAAATTGTAATTCACTGCTACTGTTCCATACTAAACAGTTATGCGATCAACAATATTTTGTGTTTCCTTATTTGGCTTTTTCATTGCTAATGAAATACATCCGAAATCTCATGAAGTTAGAAAAGAAAGTTCAATCTTGCTAATCAACAAAGAACTAGACCTTTAAATTAGACCACCAAAATATAGGTTATCATCATCATCAAAATAGATGTTTTCCATGCATCTGTGAGATGTTTTTGCTGGTGCAGTTGCCTTTTAGTACATGTCCATATAGGCTAATTACTGAAAATATTCCAGTCAAAATAAAGAGGTAAGATCACTTGCTGGCATTGATATTACAAGTTGGGAGACGAAATAGAATCATGTCAGTGGCTGATGATGGACCACAGGCAATCCTGTAATCTGTTCCCTGTCATTTGTGGGCAAAGACATGATTAAGTTAGGAGTACTAGAACACGTTTAGTGTTCTTTGTCACTAATCCACCATGTTTAATTTTTTTGGTTTCATGCTATTTAATCTTTTTTCAGAAGAAGGTTTACTATAGAAAGAAAGTTATATAGTTCTCTTCTTTGCTAGAGAAGTTGCGGGTTCTCCTTTTCGCTCATAGGGGGTCAAAGAAATTCTGTGAGGCAGTTTCAGCAGGATAAGCATTTGAATGAGTTTGGTTGGAAAATTGGCGCATCTTTAGTTTAAAGTGTTGCAGCTTCATGCGGGTTATCATGAGAATGATACTTGACTCCAACTATATATTTACTTTAGCTAATGAAGTTTTGTTCTTCTTGTTCTTTGACAAAGACTTCTATGGGCTCAATCATGTAAATCTTGTCTATTATGTTTTTCTTCTTTTTTTCTAATCTCTACATATATTTAAAAATTCTCTGTCTTGAAGGAGCACAGTGTTCTAGGTGTTAACTTGTAATGCAATAATGGTATTACATGTTGGAAGAATAAATTTTATTGAAAAACATTTGTTTCTATTTTGACCATGTCACTCAATCTTTCAGTCTCGAGTGTTCTTTGATCACAGGATGCACTAAGGACATTCTTGCTAAGAAGGCTTGATAATCTGACTAAGGATGACAAGTGTCAAGTCACAATGATTTCCATGTGGGCTGTGGAGCTGTACTTAGACAAGGTCTGTTCTTCTGTGTATCATCTTATTCAGCTTTAGTGTAGCTAGTGCTTTCTTCCTCCTGCTGAATTTTTCTTAGTATACTTGAACCTTTCTTTCTAGCTGTATGAAAGTGTATTATTGAACCTGTTCTCTAATTTTCAAAGTTAACTACCAATATAAGAAAATGAGTATTTCTGTTATGATGTTCAAGTTTATAAGCTATCAAATTATGTTAAGTAATCAGATGAGATCACAACTTATCATTCTCTTTATGTTGATACTATGCTTCTCATTCTGGTTTTTTAAGATGTTCGTTTGGTTTTGATCCTCTGTTTGGGCATTGAGCTGTCAACATTTTGATTTATACTATCATAACTAAAGTTCGAGCCACATTTCAGTGTGCCATACATATTGAGGATCAACGTTTGTTGTATCGCTCCAAACTGTATAGTATGGGTTGCCCATACCGGTATGGGCATGGGTCAAGACATGGAGCACTCTGTTTTGGTTGGTCCAATTAAAATAATAAAAAAATAAATAAAATGGTGGGGCCCTATCTAAATCAACGTTTGAAAAAAAAAAACAGATTAGGGCTCTTGAATGCAAGCCCTCTTCTTGAGTAAGATGTCGTTGCCTCGCCAGCGCCGCTTTGCCACTACTGCTTCAACGCTTCCTTGCCACTATTGCTGCCGCTTCAATGCTGTTGTTGCCTCGTCGCTGTCGCTGCTTCCCAGGTTCGCTATTGCTGCTTTTTCCTCTTCTTTCTTCTTCTTCTTCATCCTTCCTTTCCTTCCTTCTCTAATCCTCCACTACCCTTCCCTCTTCCTCTTTTTTCTTCCTTGTCGAACCCTTTTTCTTCCTTGCCAAACCACCGGTATCACAAGCATACTATGTGTCGGTACACTAATACAGACTAGTACATACTGGTCTGATAAAGTGTCGAAATGGGTTTTATACTCGAAAAGGCAATCTTTGCTAAGGATGATACTCTTAAGTCTTAACTAATGTAAATTATAGAATTTGTTGCTATGTGGCAACTTATTACATTTGTAAAAGACCCTTAAACTAATAAAATTTATTCAAAAGAAAAAATAAATGAAAAATGATCAGGATTTTTAATTGGTTGATCTTCATGCTAATCTCATTGATTGTTCAATACCAATTCTGATATTTTAGACTTTGATTAGTTGGCAACATCAACAACAATAAATCTAGAAGTCCCAACTATTTGGTGTCGACTATGTAATATCCTTCATTTTTGAATTGGTATCGAACATGTTCAATCATATTGTTTATAATATGATGATTTTTTTAATTATTTTAATATGAAAATTTATTTAATAAAATTTTGCATCAAGCAATTTTATATTGGAAGATTAATGCAAGGAACCTAATTGTGAATCATAGAATTTGGATGTGATTTGTGAAAGTTTTCATATTATGTTAGTGGAGGAGAAAAATATATAAAAAAAGAGAAAATAGAGGAAGTGGAGTACATATGTCACTAGCTAAATAAAGGAGAGTGTCACCCATGCTTGCTATATTGTTGACATCTAAGCTTCTTTGTTGCATGCTTGCCATATTACAATCTTTTGTATCATCTAAACACTTGTAATTAGAGAAAAAAGTGAGAAATGGTTACCAAATTAGAGCTTGCTGCCATCTACCTTGTATTGGTGAAGAGAATGAAAAATTGAAGGAGAAGAAGCGAAGTCTTCTTGCCTTGGCCTGAAGATTTTGGAGTAGTTTAATATCTTTAGGAATTAGCTTTTATTAAGGCAAGTATTCTATCCTATCCTATAGTAATTCTTATCTCTGATTCCTTCTTGTTTATGCATAATTTGTAAAGCTTTGCCTCTTTCTGATAGCATCAACATTAATTGAGTTGTAAACCTGCAATGCTGGAAACTTTTAATAATTTTGACGTATTTGCCTTACTTCAACTATAATATTCTGTAAAAAGCTCAAAATCAAGCAAATTCTCTTTTGTTGGAAACTAGACTCTTATTATCTTTTTGACAATACCTTACTTGAATGATTTGGAGTACAAATGTCTGTCCAAACATCTCTTTTAATTGATCTATTGAATTTTGTCTAGCAGAGATAAAAATTATGATGTTCTGTACAAAACTTTGAATCAAGTCAAATCTCTTTTGTTGGAAACTAGACTCTTGTATCTTTTTTGCAGTACCTTATTTAAATGATATGATGTACAGATGCCTATCCAAATGTTTATTTCAATTGATCTCTTGAATTCTGCTAAACAATGACAAGATGATTCTGACCTATCTGGATTCAATTGCTTGTAATTTTTTGTCGATAACTCCAATTTGTACAAATTAACTTTATTTGAAGGTAGACTCGTATATCTTTCTAACAATGTCATACTTGAATAAATTGGAGCACAAATGCCTACATCTTGTGCAACGTACCTTACAAATTTTGCCAGAACAGATTGATTCTGAAGTTTACCAATTCTTGCTTCGACCTTTTGGAATTTGATTAAGCTAAGAGTCCTCTCTCAATGAGACTCATGTTGCTGATTAAACTCTTTTATCTCTTAGTCACTGATTTTAGTTACAATTGAATGAATTGTGCATATGTTCAAGTTACCTTTGATATTGCTCTGTATGTGCACATGTATGCTTTTGTTGTTTCACATGTGCTTCTGATACATTTCTACTTTCGTGATTATAATATACTTTTTGTACTCCGGTGTTTGTTGAATATTGTGGACCCTTTGCTAGAAATAAAAAGGGGATTGTGTTATGTTGTGAAGCCATGATGAGCTCTAGACTTGTGGACGCCCAGAAATGGGTGAAATTGTTTTATGTTATGATCTCACTTCACCATCTATATTCCTTTGATATGATTCCAAAGGACATTCTTATGTGTTGCTATACGTTCCTTTGATACGACTAAATTGAACGAAATGTCAAGTATGACTCTCCTCCTAAGCTCATTGCCTTGCATTTTGATATCGATTTGTTAATATATTACTCCTTGCTCCTTTGTTATTAATGAATCGAATGAGATATCAAATATGGCCCTTAAGCTCATGCCTTTGAATCTTGACTTGCTTATAAGTTACTCTTTGCTCCCTTGTTATCAATGAATTAAATGAAATGTCAAACATGACTCTTGAGCTCATACCTTATATTATGATCCTAATTTACTCATATGTTGTTATATACTCCTTTGATATCAATAAATCGAATCAAATGTTGAATATGACCCTACACTTGAGCTCATTCCTTGCGATTGTTCTTGATATTCTCATATGTTGCTCTTTGCACCCTTGTCAAGTATGAATCTAATGAGATGATATTTATTGACTCTTGAATCCATGCTTTATATCTTGATCCTTATGTCATATGATTTGCTATCCCCATGCCATGGATATGATTGTTGCTTGCTGAGCTTTGTAGCTAACATTGTTGCCATATAAATTTTTCAGGTTAGCTTGTCACTCACACTCATGTTAGTTTTAAAGTTTAGAATGTTAAATTTGAAGGCTTTATGTTGATGTGAACTTGTGGTAAATGATTGGCTTTATGATTATGGTGTTTCATTGATCTTGTGAGTTTCTAAGTGGTTAATGATTTTGGAGTTGGCTTTGAGTCTTATAAAGTTATCAAGTGATGTTGAACGATTATAAATTGAATAGGTTTTATATTGTATTGTGTCTGAGAGTTGAATGCATCTGGTGTTCTCAAATTCTATGTTATGGATCCTGGGTTTGGATTATGAATAGTTGAAAATTTTATATTCTTTCTAAGATAAGTTCATGTCTCTAGGATGTCATCTTGGGGGTGTGACAAGTTATATCGATTTTTTGCCGCCATTGAGGTCTGTAAAAAGCAAGGTCCGCCATATCGTACCGTACCGGAATTTCGACCCGGGCTCGGTACGGTACGGTACCAGTGTACCGGGCGGTACATCAGGGCGTACCGAGCGGTACACCCTGGTGTACCGAGAACCTGTCGGACCGGTACATACCGCCCGGTACAGGCGGTACGCTTCGGTACGGCAGACCATGGCAAGGTTCGCAATACCGTACCGTATCGGTATTTTGACCTGGGCTCGGTACCGGTACGGTAGGGTATACCGAGCGGTACACCCAGGTATGCCGAGTACTGTAGCACTGCTACAGTGCTACAGTGCACTCGGACCGACAACCTATCGGACCGGTACGTACCGCCCGTATCGGGTGGTATGGTTCGGTACGGCAGACCCTGGTTTATAGTTTCTATTAAAGTCTTTTTAATCTTTCTCTATCTCTCCTTGTACCACTAACATTAACCATTTCAACTCTTTTGACTACTGTATTCAGACATCTCCTAAGCATATGCCAATGCCATCTTAAAGATTTTCTTTCATTTTATCTTCTATCGAAACGATATCTAATTATTCACGATTAAAAATATTTATTTTCCTATTGTTCTTTATAACTTCACACATTTATCTCAACATTCTCAATTCGACAACACAAACTTTTTGTATGTGTTGTTTCTTAACTGTCCAATGCTCAACTTTAGAAAACATTATTGATCTCATAACTGTTTTATAATTCTTTTTGTCATCTCAAAGGTAGCCAATGATCACATAAGACTCTTGATGTCCCTCGTCATTTTAACCATCCTGTTTTTAAATCTGTGCTTGGAATGGCTGGCAGCTACGTTTAAAACTCTATTCTAGGTGCTTACTGGATTTAGATGTTTTTAATAACCATATTATTAAGAAAAAGTGTTGGTAGCTGAATGCAACCCAATCTCATTGAACAGTTTATCCCAGTCACACCTTAATTTGTGAGCAGCCGGACTTAAAACTCTTGTCCAGAAACTGTGGTGTTTCCTGGATTTAGACATCCTCTATAATAGCCATATTTATGAGGAAAGTGTGGGAACAATATCTTAAATTTTGTAGCACATCGGCATCTTGGTTCTATGCTCACATGATATAAAAAGTGCCAATCAGCAGAGGATGACATGGGTTTTCAATGACATCCAACATTAGTTCAATGTTAAGCTTGCTCGATGTCAATAGGGTCCTCAACAATGCATGAATTTCCCTAGGATCCTCAGCAATCCATGGATCCCCATTCTGGTTTGATCTGCATTTAATTCATGGCATGGATATTGACATTAACAGTGATAATATGGCCTTCCTTGTTAGTGATGATAAAATTATTTCTATGTTATATAAGTACCTGGGTTTGTCCAAAGAAACCTATTAATCTATAAGTTAATTGATACGTTATGTCTGTACTGATTCAGATTCTTGGATGCTTTTGTAAATTTGTGTAATTTGTTTGTGTAATTTGTGCTTTTATCAATACATTTGTTCTGCCATTATGCTTCCCTTTTGTCTATTTTCTACGGTCATTGTTCATAAAACCTCCAATCATGCCTATTACTGTTGGGATATAAAAGAGCAACACTTCAATGATTGATCTAAAAGTTTTGTATTAATTGAGGCTTGATGTGAGATTGTGAGGTACTACTTATCAAGGTTGTTAAGGTGTTCAGGCAGTCCATAGGTAACAAGGTCCTTATATGCTTAAGAACCACCTAGGTGTTTAGGTAGATTTCTCAAATTTAGGCATTCCTGTGAGCTTGCCCATTGCCTCTTCTTCCCTTCTTGATTCACTAGTCCATCGCTAAACTTCCATGGCACTTTCTTGCTTAAAAGAAAAAAATATATAGCCACTAAATCAAAATCCAAATTTATATCTTAGAAGGTCCTGCATGTTGCACGACAGATCTTCCACGGGGAAGGAGAACTTTTAATGGCAGCTTGATGGTTTACCTTTATTACTATTATTTTCAAAGAAAAAGATTCAACACATTACTATTTGTTAATTATGCACCTACAAAATCCATGTAGGAGATGCTCCTTATATTGGTCTTTTAAATCATAACATGCTAAATCACACTTTTGGTTGAGAAGTAGGCCTTCAGTATTCTTAAATTAAATAAATTAATCCTTAGTTTCTCCAATGTTGGATTTTTTTAGGAGTTTCTTTTTTAATGCTGCAATATTTTGGACCTAATCTGTACCTCTAAAGTTGGTTGAAATGCTTACATTAAATATTCAGTTTGATCTTGTTGTTTCATATCAATATTTACTTCCTTTGCTTGTAATGACAAAGCCAGTCCCATATAGTTGGAATCAATGGCTTGTGTTTGCAGCCTACACTTTGGAGAGTAAAAGTGATAGAGCTGTTATCAAAACAGCACAAGACCATATGCTGTTCATAGTTAAGTAAATGCCATCAAATGTCTTTTGATATTGATCTTTGTGATGATTAGTTAAGTAAACTTGAGATTTTTACCCTATTATCTGTGGGAGCTTTGTTTGACTAGGAACTTTCTTTATTACCTAATGTTCATCAATCTTTCTTTCTTTTTTCAACCACCTCTGATTACTTCTATGTGACCATTGCATCCCAACTTCATTTGTCACTGTGGTTTATGTTTATGTTTTCTATTATTGCCTTATCAACCCAGAATAGTTGGGAAAATATGATTATCTTGATATGTTTGCTTGTAGACCCAGGTTTCTTATCTTGATATCTTAATTTTGTAGATTAACCGTTTGCTATTGGAAGATGACACTGGCAAGGTTGGTAATGTAGCATCAGAAGCCAACAAGACTGAGTACGAGTCAATTGTACTGGAATTTCGGGCCTTTCTTAGTGACTGCAAGGATGTTTTGGATGAGGCAACAACAATGGACCTTCTGGAGAGGTATGAGTTTATGGGATGGTTCTTAAGCTAATGATTATGTTTTCTCTTTTGGACAACTACATATTCCTTACATGAACAGTTTCTTCTTTTGGTCTGTGTTCATTGAAATGTTGGAAATATCTTCAGGTGCATGGTTTTTACCTACTGAATCATTTTGTCAAATGTCTTTCTTACAAGTAAGAGGATATTCTGGTTCTTTATCTTTTCAAGGGATATTCATTTAAGGATATTTCTGTTGCATGCTATACCTATACGTCATAATTATTTCTTATGCTTGCATGAAGAACTACATATAGTATTTGCGATTGTCAAGTGTACCCTGTCACCAAGGGGTTACAGCCTTGCCCTAAACAACGTTTGCTCTAATTTTTACTATGATTGAATTGATCCAGTACATAATAGCATCCAAATATGCTAGAATTCACCTTCAATGTCTATCTAATTTCTATATGCCCAAGCTTCACATGAATTATACATTTTGATTTTAATAGTTTATAGTTAATAATCTATTTGATTGTAGATTGATTTTATTAACATAAATCATGGTTTAACACCATGCTTTGTGTGTAATATGCCACTATGAAATGTAACCTTCAAATGCATTGATTCATACATTACAAAGCTACATACATTAGTTTTTCCCGACAGTAAACACATGAAAATATGGCTCATTCTATGTGCCATACATTCCAACGCTACAGACAGATAGCACTCGCCTGAAAAGTCTATATCTAATCTTATATATGTTCAATAGAAAAGCATTAAAATGCATAAATGCCACATTATGAATCAAGTACTTAGGGAGTCACATTGCATTTGGATTCTTGACTCATACTTGGCAAATTGTTGGTTAACTTCTCAGTAGATATTTATGCATATATTTAATTTAGAATGTTATATTAGTGTGGGTTATTGGATTAATGGATAACATACTTTAACTTTTTGTAAACATTGCAGGCATGGTAGAATTGATGAGTTGGTCTTCTTTGCTGGACTAAAGGAGCACTATGAAATCGTCGTTCACCATTACATTCAGGCATGATTCATTCTTCTGTACAACATTCCTGAAATTTTGTAATGAAATCTAAAGCTATATGTTTCATTTTATTTATTTATTTAAAGGCAAATATAGACAAACTAATTCTTGAATTGGTTTCGTATCTTTCATTATGATCAGTTTCAACATAGCTCGTGTTCTATAGTTAAAAAGAAGTTCAACTACTATTCTTTGGAAATTATGAGCTAGTTGATAGAGTAGAGCCTTATTTCTTAGAAAGATTGTGATGATTTTTGTTGAACAGGATCCGCACTATGTTTAGCAATTGATGCAGGATCACTAATGATTAGCCTGCAATAGAGCACAACTTCTTATATTATTGTGAATTTAGATAGGAAGCAAGATTGAAAATTTAGAAAGTAAATTTCAATCGTGAAAATGTTAGTAAAGGTTTTAACTATTGATATTGATAGCAAGGTCTTGAGATCAAGTCCTGTCTTCATCACTTATCTTTTGCCAAAAACATAATATTGTTATAAATCAAAATGAAAAATATATCCTACAATTAACTATTAGAAGAGCAAAGAAGTGAGTATATACTATATAGCAAGGTGTGCAATATTGTACCGTACCGGTGTTTCGAGGTTGGCTCGGTACAGTATGTCACTGGCGTACTGAGCGGTATACCAAGGCGTACCGAGATATTTCCTCTTACTGTAGCACTGCAACAGTGTATTACTGTAGCACTATCCGTCCGGTAGCGGGCGGTCCGCGTACCGGTATGCCATCGGACCGGTACGTACCGCCCGTACCAGGCAGTACCATTCGAAATTGCATACCATACTATATAGTATGATAGTGCCTTGTCAAGCACCAATACAACTATCGACAAGGGTAGTAGTTATCACAGTAAAAGAAAAAAAATAAAGAAATAGGTGGAAAATAAGTAGAAGTGGGGAAGAAAAATTAAGCAATTCCTTTTTTGTTTGACTAGGAGTCTGATTTAGATAGAGAACATTCAATTGGTCTAGTTAACCAACCATTTTAGCACTCTAATATCATGTTATCAGAGCTTCTAGAAACCATCTAGTAATAGTGATGCAAATATGTCTGAAAATACAAGAAAAATGTAAATTTTAGCCAACAACCAAAATCCTAACAAAAGCATAATCTAAACTTGACAGGCATCACCTTTTTTTGACAATGATTATTTTAAAGGATGACTTTATTGTTATTGTTACTTGTGATTTGTTGAACTTCTCTTGGTGATAGCTGATTTCTTTCACTTTCTTGTAGTCTTGACATTGGTTCAAGTACTCTTCTTTTAAAAGCCATCTCAAAATGTTTCTCTGTGTCATTTCAGTCAGTTGGGCATTACTTGTTTTTGGTTATTCTGACTAGTATGCTTTATCTAGTTACTCATTTCAAATGTTAAAATAATCAAATCTCTAAAGATGTGGGGCCTACCAGACTACCAGTAACGTACAGTTGTGGGCTCTTTTGTTGAGAATAAACAAGGTGTTCAATCTGATACAAAGTGTTGTGCTGATATTGTGTTGGCATGGAATGCCACTTAAATCCATAATATGTTTCATGAAGATTAGTGGAAACATGATACACTCGTAAAATCTGTTTTTTATCTGTGATGGCATCTTGATCTGCAGTGTAGTTCACATGAAGTTTGTTGACTATCTGAATTTTGAAAAGGCAGAATTTGAACACATCCACCTATTCAACTTATACCCTACTGACTTTTAAATTAGCATGCTGTAATGACTAGAAAAGCTGACGCGATATTGTATTCCTTTTTGAGTGATTGTTAGCAAGGAGAAACAAGGAAAGCTTTAGAGGTGCTTCAAAGACCCAATGTCCCCATAGATCTTCTGGTATGGGTTTCTGCACTGAGAACATGTTGAGCTACTTTTTTTTTGTTCTCC
>NC_088343.1:13275000-13345000 GCF_036884655.1 Musa acuminata AAA Group | reverse complement strand
TCGCCTGTGGGAGAGTGGCCCGTAGGGGCCGCCGCTGCCTACAGCGCCGACCACAAGGCAACCGCCCACACGGGAGACGGCTGCGGGAGCAGCCCCCGCGGGCAGAACTGACTACAGGGGTGCTAGCCCGCGGCAGCGCACAACCATAGGGGAGACGCCTCCCGCGGGCAGGGGCGACGCCCTGCGCCCCCAACCGAACAAGGTCGTAGCCGACTGCGTGGCGGCAACCGCAGGAAACAAGGGGAGGAAGAGGGCATTAGGTTTTTTGGGCAAAAGACTATTTTACCCCTCAGGATTTTAGAAATTCTAAAGCTGTACTTTCTATCAGAATTACCAAAATACGCTTTAGAATTCAGAAAATTCCTTGCATACCCCTTTATTTCAGAAAATATTTAATTAATTATTATTTTTATTATTATCTAGTAGTCCTAAATGATAGTGATTTATACATGTGATGTATGATATATGGACGGATGATATGGACCATGTGATATGTGTACTTGTGATTATTATTATTGGGGCTTGCGAGCCTCTATTTTATTTCTCGTTTATTGTCGGGCCTACGTGCCTATAATTAAGTTATAATCACACGATGAGGCTTAGTGGGAGCGTGGAAGTAATAGCGGGACCCACGAGATGGACGATCCCGATGCATGGAGATGCGTCGAGATGTCAACGGAACCGATGAGCACGAGATGGACGATCACAAGGCATGGAGATGCACCACTACACACATAGATCTTGATGTGAGTGATTAGGTAGACTAGCTCAGGCCTGATCACATTATGTTGTGGTCCATGATCATCTGGTGTGATTGCTTATACACCTACTATATATGTATATATATTTGCATGCGATTTAGATATATATTAAATATGTATAAGTGTGACATGTAATATTAAGAGACCAAATCATAGAAACCCCTCTCTCAATAATATTAAGTCGGTAAACATAAGACAATTAAATTGACCCATTTGGCCTTTCATCGTTATAGGTAGAGATTGATTCTCGGTATAAGTTGAGTTGGTCGAGTCTCTCGAGGTTCACCTATATCGCGATTTGCTATCTTGCCTACGACATAGAGATGTCACCGGTGACCTAAGGACATTGTATGCTTAGTCGAGTCCCTCGAGGGTATATTATCGAATCAGACTCATCTTATAACGATGGTGTTGACTTAACCGAACATCATGATTAGTCGAGTCCCTCGAGACTATGGTGATTCGAAGGCTGAATAGGACAGGAATCATAAAAAGTTATGATCGGCAAGAGTTGCCTACCTTTTGGGCTTAGTGTAATTGGTCAAGTCTCTCGAGGTTGAACTAAGAGGCTGATTGGATCTTGATCCCCACTAAAGTCTGCTAGAGACTTTCATTTCACGTGTTGAGGGTGTCGCGTGACTTGCTAGTAAAATAGTGTGAGCATATGAAGATAGAAGTATATATCTTGATTATTTATTTTTTATAAAATCTACATATTATTTATTTCTGCTGCATCATTATTTTTAAAAAATGTTACTTTTAAATTCCTTACATGGCATACTTGATGTTAACCGCCTCACTAGTCCAAATTATACGGATTGGCTCTGCAACTTGAGAATTGTTCTCACAGCGGAGAAAATCACGTACGTCCTTGATACAGTGATGTCTACGCTTGAGGAAGGGGCAAGCGAGGATGAGATCACTCACTACGTGAAGTATATTGATGACTCCACTCTTGCTTAGTGTTATATGTTGGGCTTCATGACTCTTGAGTTACAAAGACAACATGAAAAGATGGATGCTAGATCTATTCTCCTACATGTCCACAAACTGTTTAAGGAACAAGGAAGGACTCAGCGATATGAGATATCCAAGAGCCTCTTCCGCGCTAGGATGACTAAGGGGACACCAGTTCAGAACCATATCCTAAAGATGATTGAGTGGATAGAGAAACTCATAGGTCTATGAATGGTCCGATATAATAACTTATTTGTAGACATTATGCTTCAGTCCCTACTAGATTCTTTTTTCATAGTTCATAATGAATTTTAATATGAACAATATTAAGGTGACTCTCTCGGAGCTCCTCAATATGTTGAGGGAGGCAGAGAGCACTATAAAAAAAAAGAGAAGTCAGTTCTATACACTGGTGAGACAAAAAAGAAAAGGAAAGCTGAAAAGTCCCTTAAAAAGGGCAAGGGCAGACCAGGTAAAGCAAAGGTTGCTAAGAAAGACCAAGCAAAGGACAAAGGTCAGTGCTTCCACTATGGCAAAGATGGGCACTGGAAGAGGAACTGCAAAGAGTACCTTGCAGAGAGGGCGAAACAGAAACTTGGAGAAGCTTCAGGTACATTCATGATCAATCTCCAATTGTTAGATTTTTATAATAGTGCATTGGTATTGAATACCGGTATTGCTTATCACATTTGTAATTTGTTGTAGATTCTGACAAAGTTGAGGAGATTGGCAAGAGAAATATTACATAATGGTTTATTTATACTATACACTACTTCATATATCATGAATGTAAATGTGTCTAAGAGGAAACGAGATAAGGTGAACAGTGCATACCTGTGACATTGTAGGCTATGTCACATCCATGAGGGAAGGATTCAAAAGTTGCTAAAGGATGGATATCTAGATCCATTTGACTATGAGCCATATACAACTTGCGAGCTTTGCCTTCGTGGAAAACTAACCAACTCTTCATTTAGTGGATTTGGAGAGAGAGCCACTAAGCTACTAGAACTCATATATAGTAATATATGCGGACCCATGTCAACTCATGTCATTGGTGGTTACTCCTACTTCATTACCTTTACTAATGATTTCTCAAGGTATGGATATGTGTACTTAATGAAGTACAAGTCCGAGGCCTTTGATAAATTTAGAGAGTATAAGAATAAAATGAAAAACTAGATTGGAAAGAGTATTAAGACTCTTCGATCAGATCGAGAAGGTGAGTACTTAAGTATAGAGTTTACCTAGTTCCTCAAGGACCATGGGATTTTATCCCAATGAATACCTCCTTATACACCTCAGCTCAATGGTGTTTTTGAAAGTATGAATCAGACACTGTTAGATATGGTACGGCCCATGATGAGTTTCGCTGACCTACCCATCTCATTCTAGGGATATGCCTTAGAGATCGCAACTTACCTTTTGAACAGAGTTCCAACTAAGTCGGTAGTGTCTACACCATATGAGATACATAAATGAAAGAAGCCCGATCTTAAGGTTGTTAAGATTTGGGGTTGCCCTGCCCATGTTAAAATACACAACACCAATAAGTTAGAATCAAGGATGGAGTGGTATAAGTTCATGGGATACCCCAAGGAAACTTATGGGTATTATTTCTATCATCTCGATGACCAAAAGGTCTTTGTAGCTAAGAGAGCGATGTTCCTTGAGAATGAACACATTCTTGGCGGAGATAGTAGGAGCATAATAGAGTTGAGCGAGGTTGGAGAACCTAGCTCAAGCATCACTCTACAGCCCGAGTATATTTAGGTACCTAATATACAAGTTCCAACTTTATATAGGTCCGGCAGAGTATCTCATCCTCTTGAGAGATATATGGAACATATTAGAGAGAGAATGTTGAAGATATTAATCCTCATACTTACAAGGAGGTTATTATGATTATAAACTCTCGGAAGTGGCAAGAAGCCATGAATTCTGAGATGGATTCCATATACTCCAAAAAGGTTTAGAACCTAGTTGATGTGCTCGAGGGTATTGTACCCATCGTTTGCAAGTGGATCTTTAAAAAAAAAATCGGAGTAGATGAAAAGGTAGAGACCTATAAAGCAAGGCTAGTGGTTAAGGGGTATCGTCAAAGGCAAGGTGTTGACTATGACGAAACCTTCTCACCCATAGCAATACTAAAATCCATCCGAATTCTATTGGCTATTGCAGCACACTATGATTAAGAGAACTGGCAGATGGATGTGAAAATCGCACTCCTCAATAGGAACCTTGAGGAGGAGGTGTATATAATACAACCCTAGGGATTCGTGTCTAAGGACTGCCCAAATAAGGTGTGTAGATTGCTTAGATCCATTTATGGACTAAAGTAAGCTTTCTGAAGTTAGAACATAAGATTTAATGAGGCAATCAGATCTTATGACTTCGTTAAAAACAAAGATGAGCCTTGTATACAGGAAGGTAAGTGGGAGCGCTATCACCTTCTTGGTGTTATATGTGGATGACATCTTGATCATTGGGAATGATGTAGGAATGATATCTACAATAAAGACTTGGTCTAGACACTTCTCCATGAAGGACTTAGGAGAAGCATCCTATATCTTGGGGATTCAGATCTATAGAGATAGATCCAAGAGGATGCTTGGCTTGTCCTAGTTCAAGTACATAGACACTATTGTCAAAATATTTGGCATAGAAAATTCCAAAAGATGTTTATACTGATAAGACATGGGATATTGCTTTCTAGGAATATGTCTCCAAAGACTCCTGAAAAATGAGCGAATGTGGATAGGATACCCTATGCCTTAGCAATAGGATATATCATGTATGTCATGCTATGTACTAGGCCTGATATAGTGCATGCTCTAAGTGTCACGAGCAGGTATCAAGTGGATCTAGGCTTGGAGCATTGGAAAGCAATAAAGTATATCTTTAAGTACTTGAGAAGCACTAAGGATCTTTTACTGATATATGGAGGTAATAGACTCAAGGTTGAAGGCTACATGGACTCGAGTTTTCAATCTGATGCCAATGATAGTAAGTTGAATTCGGGGTATGTGTATACCTTGAATGGAGGAGCAGTGTGCTGAAAGAGTTCCAAGGAAAATACCACTGTTGACTTGACCACAGAGGCGGAGTACATTGCAACGGTAGAGGCAGCAAATGAGTGAGTTTATATGAAGGAGTTCATCACAGATCTAGGAGTCGTGTCGGGTAGCGAAGAGCCGATTTCCTTATATTGTGACAACAACGGGGCGATTGCTCAAGTGAAGTAACCCACGTCTCATCAGAAGTGTTCTGAGGAGGTTCCTCCTAATCAGAGAAATCATGGCCCAAGGAGATGTAGGAGTGGAAAGAGTTCCATCAGAAGATTACGTTGCAGATCCACTGAAAAAGTCATTGTCTCTTAACACGTAATCTTTTTGCTTATTATATCTTAGCATTTTATCACTTTATATTGACTATTGCATATATAAGTGTGTGTGTGTGTGTGTGTGTGTGTGTGCGCGTGTCCTTAGATCTGTGTAATCGGAATCAGATCATGATTAGATCATGATAATGAGACTGATCCGCCTTTAAACATAGATCCTAGATAATCGCGGTCATAGGTTACTCGAGAGGAATATCGAGATAATCGGACAGACTAGTGTACTGTATACCCGTCCATATGATGGATGCAGTTGGTCTCATAGTTGCTCGTGTGGGGGCACTAGAAATACAATACATGTGCTCATTGGAGAATGAGTTCACTGCTTGATCTGCTTACGGAATATTAGATGGTTGATGATGCCTTATTATCAGACAGCGATTCTGTGATCCTAGTAGTATATTTGGTCCTTAAACTTTAAGACACCAAGGATATCTTGTATGAGTGCTCCACTCTTTGATACCGGACTTATAGGTTTGGATGTCCCAAATCTAGTATAGTCGGTCTTTGGGAGTAGTAGTCAACCTTACGAGGGCTATTGAGTGTCGATATAGTGATAAATGCTTCAAACAATTAATTTAATGTTTGGTATCATGAATTTTTTAGTATCATACATGAGAGAAATGATGAATATTTGGTATCATGATCAAAATATTGATTTAATGCATGAAGTGATAAATGCTTAAAAATTTTAATATCTTAGCATCATGAATGTTATTCTCAAAATGATGTATCATGAATGCTTGAGTATCATATATGATATGCCCATAGTGATGATTAATTTATTTTTGATATTATGCATGAAGTAAGGATGAAATGTAAGGTTTTGAAATTGTGCATGTTTTAATTTGAAACTATAATGATGCACAAACATATTGAAATAAGATTGATACTTTACCTTTGTCACGATTTAAAAATTGATGTAAAGGGAAAAAATTATAAAATTATATTCTTCCCATCTTTTTTACAATGACAAAGGGGGAGAAAAGTTGCTAACTTGTGCATCGCAAAGAAAAGCAAAAGTTGCTAGTTTGCACATATCATAAAGAGAAGCAAAAAGCTTGCTATCTCAAAAGATGTAAAATTTTGCTAATTTTCATATGTGTAAAATTTACTAGCATGCATGCTCTAAATGTTAGGAAAAGAGTCGGCAGTAAGAGGGGTGGTGAATTAGTGCAGCGATAAAAATTACATCGATTCAAAACTTCGTTGCGATTAAATCCATTTCCGACGAAAAACCATTTCATAAAGGTATTAACTTTGAAAGCGTACGGAAGAGCATAGTGGATGTAAAGCAAGCAAAGTGGTTTGCAGTAAAGTAAATTGCATAAGAGAAACGTAAACCAGATTTTTATAATGGCTCGGTCGTCATGACCTACATCCACTACACCGATTCCTCTTCCGTTGAGGCCACCAGCATCCACTATCGGTCTTCTTTCAATGGACGAAGACCAGCTACCCTTTTACACCCCTCTTCTTATTTTCACAGATTTAGGAGACAACCTTTTATAACCCTCTTTTATAAGGTATCCCTCTCACACTTCTCTTAGAACTCTCTCTAAGCTTTGGGAGGAGGGAACTCAACTTTCTAAGGTTTATAACTTTAGAATTATAGGGTTTTGCTCAATATTTCTTATTTATCTATGCAAGAATAGCTGGGGTATCTATAGGCCCCAAATGGGTTCAAATTTGGAGCCCAAAATTCAAACCCCCGAAATTTCAAGGTACGGGCGGTACCACCGCCTGCATTGGGCGGTTCCACCGCCTATAGCCTGACACTGGGCGGTACCACCGCCTGTAACCTGACACTGGGTGGTACCACCGCCCAGACTAGTGGTATCACTGCCCAGATAGTCTCGAGGACTGAGTCTGGGCGATACTACCACCCAGACTGACGGTACCACCGCCTGACATAGTCTCGAAGATTGTGCCACGACGGTTTCACCTGTTTGGTCACTGTTTAGGCTTTTTTCTTGGCCCAACATAGCCCAAACTTGGCCCAACTGTCTCCAAATTAGGTTGGCCCAATTCTAATCCTTATTATGTGCTAACTATGAATTTTAAGGCATTTACTAAGCTAAACAAAGTCCATAAGTCTAGGTTTCTTCCGGCGAGCTTCCGGTGATCTTCCGGCGAACTTTCGACAATCTCTCGACAATGTTCCGCGAACTCCCGGCAAGCTCCAGGACTTCATGATGATCTTCTTGGCAAGTTTCAATGAGCTTCTTTGGCAAGCTCTGAGACTTCTCAGTCAATTCCGACAGAACTTTCGGCGAACATCCGGACTTCCGATAAACTCTCGAACTCCCAATAAAATCACATTCTTGACTCCAAGACTTCATTTTGCTTTATGCCTTATTATCGTAGTTAATCCTGTATATGTAAAAATAAACTTCGATCTAAACAATTAATACTAAGCATGAATCATGTTGTCCGGCATGTCATTGGTCCATCGACGCTTCGTCCGATTCTTCGACGTATCGTCCTCTCTTGCGGCCTATTGCCCAATCGGCTAGTTGACTCCGTAACTCCGATATCCTTGGCACAATATCTGCTCTTCTTGGCCCGAAGCCTTCTGTCGATACGTCGATCGATCCTCCGGTTCAACGTCCAATCTTCTGACATGTTCCACTGGCCCAATATGATTCTTCTTGCTTTAATTGTCTCATCCTAATCGAAGCATCGTGTCACTAAAAATGCAGATCAATTCATAAACATTTATCAATTGGTTTCATCATCAAAATATGAGATTCAACACTAAAATGGTATAAAATTGTTAGCTTGCACTCATCAAAAGAGAAGAAAGAACTTGCTACCTTGAACATCACCAAGAATTGCTAGCTTGCAATCTTAATAAACCAAAAGTGCAAACTTATAAAATTTACAATCTTGCACATCTTTAAAATTAATGATGATTTAGTGATTATGCATGTTATAAAGTGATGAAAAACTTGTTAGCTTGTATATTGTAAAACTTGCATATCTCAAAAACTTGATAGTTGCACTTCTCCTTTTTATTAATGACAAAGGGGGAGAAGTTATGATGACAATACAGAGAATGATGTATTGAAATTTTGATTATGCATTATTGTATAATGACATGTTATAAATATTTATGATGAAATATTACTTTGACTTAAATTCAAGGTTCTATCAATATGTCATATTGATAGGGGGAGTTAAGGTTAACTCCGTCATCAATTGGTTGTCATCATCAAAAAAGGGGGGGAGATTGTTAAATCTCTGATTTTGATGATGAAACCAATTAATAGTGTTTGTGATCTAATCTGTGTTTTGAGTAACGTAGAACTAACTTCGATCAGGGAGAGACAATTAAAGTAGGAAGAATCATGTTGGGTTGGAGTAAAACATGTCAGAAGATTGGACGTCGAGTCGGAGGATCGATCGACATATCAATAGAAGGCCTTAGGCCATGGGATCGGGCATCGAGCTAAAAAGAGCGAAAATTATACTAAGAAAATCGGAGTTGTAGAGGTCAACTGGCCTGATTGGACAATAGACCGCAAGAGAAAGCGATGCGCTGAAGAATCGGACGAGGCGTCGATGAACCAATGACATGTCGGACAACATTTGATTAGCTTTATAATAATTGTCTATATCGAAGTAGGTTTTAGGCATCATTGGGTTAGAATTTGGCTAACTCAATTAGGGGCTAATTGGGCCCAAGTTTAGGTTGTGTTGGGCCAAGTGAAAGGCCCAAACAGTGACCCAACAAGTGGAACCGTCGTGACACAGTCTCCGAGATTGTGTCAGGCGGTGGTACCGTCAATCTAGGAGATGGTACTATCGGTAAGGCGATGGAACCGCCTAGTGATAGTGTGTTAGGCGATAGTACTGTCAAACTGGATGGTGGTACCGTCCAGTGTCAGTGCAAGCGGTGGTACCGCCCGTACCCTGAAATCTCGAGGATTTGAATTTTGGCTCCAAGTTTTGAAGTCATTTACGGTCTATAAATACCCCAGCTATTCCTGCATGGAGCAAGAAGAAAGGTAAACAAAAACTCTATGTTTCTAAAGTTGAAAACCCTTGTAAAGTATAGAGTCCATCCTCCTAAAGTTTAGAAACCATTCTAAGGGAGAGTGTGAGGAAAGCTTTGTAAAAATGGTGTGTAAAGGTTCTCTCCTGAGCCTATCAAAAGGAGAAAAGAGTATAAAATGGTAGTTGATCTTCGTCTATTGAAGGAAGATCGTTAGTGGATGTCGGTGGTCTCGACGAAAGAGGAATCAAGAGTGGATGTAGGTCACAATGACCGAACTACTATAAAACTTGGTTTGCATTTATATTCTTGTTATTTATTTTCATTGCAAACTATCTTACTTCCACTATGCTTACGAACAAACATTCAATTTCAAGTTATTTTCCGAGATCGGTTTTTATCGTACGAATATTTTTCAAACCGACGTTTTTATCTGCTACACTGATTCATCCCTCTCCCCCCTCTTAGTGCCGACTCGATCCTAATATTTATCATATTTAAATTATTTTTAATTAAAAATTATAAAGATTAATGATTCATACTCGAACCAGAACCGCTTGAATTGAAATTTGGCCATGGGAGATTCGGTTCTGATTTCTAATTTTAGAAAATCGAACTGATGATTTTAAAACTAAAGGTAGGACTACTTGAGACTCCTTTAACTTCAGTCTTTATACAAGTCCACTATTCCGCATAAACTCGACTTATCTTTTTGGACATCACCAATAACTGTCACATCACTTAGCAAAATCATGACAGTGAATCAAAATTTAGATTACTCTTGGTGAAGAGAGGAATGTATTGAATTGACTCAGTAGGGTGAGATATAGAAATGGATATTGCATATATATAATCTTATTAATCTCCTTGCATGAGAAATTTAACTAATTCCCAGCTTTCTTATTCGCGCATCGTAGATCAGGGGATGGGCAGATGCATGCTTGTTTGTGCAGATGAAAGCCAAAATCGCCTTCAAGAATGACGCATGGTTTACAGAATTCCTTCTCTATCTAATCCACTGTTGCCATATGGGCAAGGGAGCATGCAACTACTCAACTAAGTTAAGAGGAGAAGAAACAAGCACGTACAAAATTTGGTTTCTAACGACAATCCATAGCAATTCTGAAACACATTTAGTCCACAAGATTACAGAATATAAGATCACCAGTTCACAAAATCCAGATAGTCCAAAAGTAGAAAAAACAAATCACAGCCTTCTTTTACGCAGAGAATTTGTATGGAGTTAACATAAAATTCACAAAAAGACGAACCTCCCAACTAAATTTCCAACAGCCTTACGGAGATGCATAGTTCAATGAGCAGAAAGCCTTGTGGAGGAACAGAACCATTCCGATTGAGAGGAGCACAAACTACAGAGACAACAGTGCTTCAACCTTCGCGATCTGTTCTTCTTCATTCTTTGGAGTAGGGCTTCTATTTGCTTCGTCGAAAAGATCATGCTTCCATTTTTCTGCCTGGAAACCACTCTCTCGGGACATATTTCTCTCACCATATCTTCCTGTGAATCTTTCCCTACCCCTCACGTCCCTGCCACCATGCATCTCCCTTGACTGATAGCCAGCTCTGTTGATTTCATTTCTTTGCAGATATCTGTCTCCTCTCTTATCATATCTATCATCAGCTCGATTGAAACATCTCTCAGGCTTATCACCACGTGAAAAGTTGTTTCCCTTTTCTTCCCTTCTTACAGCACCAAGCATTTGATGATCATGGTGGTTTCTTGATTCTGGTCCGGTGGGAGGGGCAGCCACAGAATCTTTTTCTGTAGCCATTTTTCTTTCACTGAAAGCAGGTCTTTTCCTGGGAGCTGCTGCCTCAACTTCCAACTCATAAAATCCATCATGTCTCCATTCATTGTTGTCACCTGCATGAGCTCTAGTCCGGCTGTCGTATTTTCTCTGCATGTCAGATGCCTCTATCTTGTCCACCCTGTCACCAGTCTGCTCCTTTGCATTATTCCTTCCTTCATCTTTATAAAGACACAAAATATCAATAAGTCAAAGAAATAAGACATGAAAATTAGAGGACACAGCTGATTGACACACATTAGACGATTAATTACCAGCATCTCTGCGAACATAGCTTCGACCACCATGCCCAGCACCGCCACGTTCGTCGTGCTGCATAGGTAGCCTTAGATTGTTATATAAAATGAGGTACTTGAAGGCATGGATCCGAACAAGAACCCCGCTACATCAGGAGGAAAATAGGTTTTGTATGCAATGAATAACAAAATTAAATTAACAAAACTGAGTTACAAAGGCAAAGTTGCTTCCACAGAACTTCAACAGCATAAAGGCAACATTACTTTTCTAATTAGGAAATGAAGACCAACACCCCAAAACCACCAACCCCACCCCACCCCACCCAGAAAAACAAAAAACAAAAACAAAAGTAACACCCCCTCTCTTGTTCTTTTTCCTTCTTCACCTTCCTTTTTCCAACCAAAAGAACTTAGTGTTTTTTTTTTTTTGCAATATCTGATGACAAAATTGAGACAATGCTAAATGAAACACAAATAATATAAGAATATAGTTTGTATGCCCATATTGACATAGTTGTTGAATGCATTACTAGCATTTCGCAGGTAGGAACAAGCTAAAGTTGGCCCAACAAGACTAATATAACAACATGATCCATATTATTGGGCACCATTGCTTCAGTTATGTCTCTCAAAATTGCATCTTAATGAAGACACATGCATATGCTAAAAGTAAAAAGAGGAACCCGAAAGTCATGGGAGAAGCCACCGCAGAGAAACCATCACCCGTGAATATTTTACCTGGAGAAGTAGGACCAGCTCGTTACAACCTTACCATAATAAACATGCACTTCACTACAAACAAATGCTAAAAATTCAAAAATAAGTTACACTAGCATAAAGAACTAGGCCTGCAACACTGATATCAATACAGCATGGTTGCCCTTGGCATCATGATAACACAGTTGTCCTCTTGTTAGAAAATGGTGTACATAATTCACTGCCAGTTAACCTCTCCTAAAGCAAAGTTTTGGTTAATGACTAGGAAAGGGAACAGAGTGGGTGTTTTTAAAGCATTAACATAAACAGTACCATTACTAACACAATACATTAAACAGATACACATTGATCCTGGATGCTACAGCAAATCATAATGTCAGAACCATGTGGAACCTGCTTCATAGTTCCTTCCTCAAAATCAAGCCTTGTTGAGGACAATATCTGGTTAAACTAAAAGCAGCCATGTCTTATTGTATTGTTGCCAACAGAATTTTCTATGTTTTATTCTAACTTCTCACACCACCAATTCTAAGTGAGTCCTAATTGATTCACCTCATCCCTTTAGATGTATCCATATCATCACAAAAGGTTCCCCCTTATTTCATCCTAGATCAGAACTACACTTAATTATTCATGAATGTAAACCTTTATTATTCTGTCTATGATAAAAACCATCAATATCTACTTAAATATATTATTTGAGACACCAGATTAGGGTTAACTATGTGAGCCATACCAGCATCACCTTCCATTTATATGATCACATGCTTTATTATACGGGAGCTATTACATTAAATCTTTAAAATTAAACAATCATCTTCAATCCTACAGTACAAATTTGCACCATATTAGTTGGCAGTCTGTACCTGTTTGATATGCATAAAAAGAGTCCTATGCTACAAAACCACCACGTCAGCCATTTAATTGTTTTTGCTCTATTGGTACAAAATAAATACCTCTAAGCCATCCCATTACCTTCTAGTGGTGAACTTAGTACTAATTTTCTTTTTAATCCTTTCTTCATCCACAAAGCTATACCTAGAGCCATTTTACTGGTAATAAGTTTCAAAATACAAGTCCAAACATAAAAGGAAGCTCAACATCAGTAATCATTCTTTCCTTGAGATAAGACATTAATTGTACAGACAAGATACTGATGCCAAGGTCCTTGTATGATCAAAGTACATTCAATTGTTCTTCAACTCTATGGTTTCTTAAGGAAGCAGATAGGATATGCTGATTTAGGAGCTAGCTTGAGCAACTGCTACATCCAATGTTGCAAATGAACCAAAACTGCTGCATTCTTAATTATTCCTTTTTATCTCAAAATTTTTAATTTTCTTTTCAAAACCCATATCAGTCAACAGTAACATTCAGTAAAGCCTCAAATGGAAAGTGACCTAAAAACCCTCAAGTACTTTTTTCAGTCAAGGTGGAACAGAGAATTCTATTAGGAACATGTTAAACTGTAGATACAGAAAAAAAAAAGTAAAAAAAAAATAAGATTCAAGAAGAAGCTATGCTTGAAGATGCACCCCCCTTCAAAATAAAGAATGACCACACCAGATGCAGAAAAAGTTGTCCAGACATAATAATTTCCATATGAAGAGACTTTTAAATCACAATATCACGTCAAAGGGGCTGCAATGACAAGGGGCAGAACATATACAACATAAAACAAAGATATGACTGAAATCAAATAACTGCAAACAATTATCTAAGATACAGATGCAAAAAACATGCACAGGTAATCTGGTTCATTAAAAAACAAAGATTAACTTCTTGGAAAACAAATTTCATGTATCAACCAATTTTGAGACCTGAAAGTGGGATCGAGTCCATGGTGCATCCATTTGGTCAGATTGTTTGGTATTATCAGGATCAACCTTCCTGTGAGAACCATCTTTAAGATTTGCAGACTTCACCTTGGTATCAGTTGCTGAAGAATTCTCAACAGGCAAAGCATCTTGAAACCGCCTACGTGTTTTCCGCTCCTTATTATCATCAACATTCAAATCATGATTACCAGAGAATTTTCTCTCAGATGCTGATTTTCCATCTCTTTTTGGTCTTTTAGGACTTTAAAAAAAAGAAAGAAAAAGTAGTTAGCTAAATAAACAACCTAAATAAGTAGCTACACCATCTCCTAATGATGAATGCAGAAAGAAATACCCAAAGCTAGCAACGGAAAAAAATCTTAGTTACTTTGGCTAAAGTGATACATTTATAGTTTGAACTTTTTTAAAATATATATTCTTGTTGTTAAAGGTTTTCATACAAATATTCATCAAAAACATCATAGCTGAGAAAATTATATCCACATGCAACTAAAACTGAACTAAACAACACTATAGAAGAGACAAACATAAGATTTTTCACAGCAATTTAATTGTAATGTGCTAAGGGAAATTAAAGATTCTTAGAAGTCACTAATGACTAACCTAATGTAAAATTTCTTACATTACCTAAGGTAAACCTTTATACATATAAAATGGTGAGCTACAAAGAAAAAGAAGGCTCAACAGCCTGAATAAATCTTAGCATTAAAACATAATAATTTAATATTTAAAAAGGTCAATCACTACCCTACTAATAATAAACTGGACAGATTCATTCATGAGAAGACATGGATGTAGTAGAGGGAACCATGATAAATGAAAAACTGATTCTTTTATTACAAGATGAAAAACACTTAGGATGACAAATATAGCGACATCCTATGTAATACAGACAATAGTCTCACCAACATAGTTTCTTCTAACAAATACACATCATGACAAGGAGTCAAATTCATTGTGGTTATATGGCAACATACAAATGGCTCATCTAGTCAACCATTTCAAATTTGCTTATTGCAGAAATATGCTTGGTATGTATGGACAATTTGTTTCTGTCTAGTAGCATTGATAATGTGGGCACTCAGAAAGCTATGATTGTTTGTAAATGTTATCCAACAGAACAAAAGGTATAGTAAATAAATACATGTTCAATAACATCCACATTATCTGTTGGTTTGGTTGTCTTGGACAAGCATACAAGTGTCGCTCAATGACCGTAAAAAGTACCTGGTAAGCTGACTATATGCTAACTTCTTTAGTGCTAACTGCCTTTACAGTTTAATTAGACAAATGAAAACTTATCTAACATATTATAATATTAGACAAGAAGAAGTTTAGAGAGTTATTCTAAGACTGCAATTTGAGGGTCTATGGACAAAAATGTCAAGGGTTTTATCCTGCAGTCACAATCAAATCTAACATGCTTTGGTTGCAAGGAAATTATTGGTAAACAAAAAAAAAACAAGGAGCTTTCCCAAGGAAACGAAAAGCTGAAACTTTCATATGTTTTTCTTTTAGGGAACTGAATATAAAATTAAATACCCATACAATCCTAGAGTTCTCAGTCAACAAATCAAGATTCCAAAAGACATGTACAGTGTTCTATTTCTCATGCTTCTTGCAAAATATCAAAAGAAGGGTCATTCTCTTTATACAATGTTTGTGCCTCTTCTTCTAGGCTTGTCTCCTACAAAAAAATTTCCTAACAGCTAACTTTCGAAAACCCTAACAATGCCTAACTAAAACCACCTTTCGTGAGACTAAACGCAGATTTTTAGATAGCTATCACCGACTTAACCTAATATCGTAACAAAAACGCAGAAGAAAGAGTCCAAGAACTCAAATTGCAGCGTCAAGATTTCATTTGAGAGGGAGGTGAGGAGGGGACACCACCTGGGTTCCCTTTCCCTTTCCCTTTCTCTTTCCCTCTCCCGTTCCGATCGTGAGTGGTGACTTCTGCCACCGTGATCGCGGCCCTCGCGTCGGGGCATCGAGTCGCCTCCGGTGCCGCCTTCCCTTCGCCTCCGCTCCTCCGGCATCTTGGTCGCAAGAAAGATGGGATCCGAGAGCACCGGTCTTCTAGTTAGGGCTTCGGCGTACCGTTTATAGTGCCGGCCCGACCCGCTCCCGGGCGACCGTCACTTGGACCCAACCGGGTTCGATTTTCGTGGATCGGGAGCTAAATTTTCACTTTAATAGATTATTAGCACCTGTCACGCACGTGATATCAAATTTAATTTTATTCACATATATAATCATCATATAATAAGATAATTATGTATATGTTGTATCTGCGATAACAACCGTGATGGTATTCACAAATTTCATCCAAATTGAAAACCAATTCCAATACATATTAATCTATTCAAATATATCCAGATTGCAATTTCAGGAGGCTGATTTAAGAGGACAAAATACATTGAAGTGTCCTCTTAAATCCACATTTAAATATTATTCAAATATATTCAAACTATAATTCAATAATCCACTTTTTATAAATATTATTAAATTAGGAATTGTTAGTGAAAATAAATAGTGCATACACGAAATGAAAGAAGACAATTCACACAAAATATTTTACATTTAAGTGAAATATTGACATATTCAGTATCCAGTCAAAATTATTTATAGATGACTAATATTATTTTTATAAAATAATATTATTATCTTTACGTATATAATCTTAAACTATAATGATATTTAAAATAATATCATCATATTTCATCACATAATTATTTGAATTAGATTATCCATTATCTAAATCTCATTCATTATAAATATTTTTTAATATCATTTAGAATTAAATTTTTAAATATTATTTTATAAGTTATTGGACTAATTCACTTTGGTAGTTATTAGTCAAATGAAACTTAAGGATATAAGTTATAAATAATATTCATCAAATATCTTTTAATCTAATTTATGTAAAACTAATTTAATAATAATAAAATAATAATCATAATAATTATTAAAAATTAATCAATATTAAAAAAAATATATGATGAATATAATCATGATAAACTATAAATCATAACTTTATATGAAAAATTATATGATGAATATTTCGTAATTTTAAACATATACATATGAATAACTAAAAAATATATTCAAAATATTAATTAGAATTTAAATATCATAAATAACAAATAGTTATCAATATTTTATATGATAAAACTATAAAAAAAATATTATTTATATTTTTTTAATTCCATATGGTACCTTAAATTAAAGTGATCAACCGTATTTAATTGGGTAGGCCTAAAATTGGGCTAAGCATCAGCCCAATTAGGTCAATCAAAATTAAAGTTAACAAAGTCACAAATTGATTAAATTTTAGTTTTTTTTTAATTTGATGAAAATGAGATTGATCGAATCTAAATCTAATCAAGTAGTGAAAATATAATTAGAACCATGATCAAAATAGCAAGTCAAACTAGTCAATTTTATAGTTGACAATACAAGTCAATAATATTTTATTTTTGAAGGGTAAAACTATAATTTTTTAGGATATATATTGAAAATATCTAATTTTTAAAAGGTAGAATTATCAAAATGACATCGATTTGAATTAAAAGAATACATAAGGATAAAATTATAATTTTAATAGGTGAAACCTTAATCCCTTCTCGTCGCAGTATGTGCGAGCCATGCAACTATCATGGTGAGTAGTCATCCATCGTTTGCACGTTGCCTACAATCATCGCGATGCATGGTCATCTATAACTTATTTATTGCCAACCTGAATTCTCTCCACTGTCGACCGACAACTCCCTTTGTGGCACTCATGTGCGTGGTCGATCGGTGTTCACCGATAGCTAACACTATTTGATGACACAATGCAACCATCATTTGCTGACCATCGTTCATAGGCAATCCCTCATTAGCATTCTCTTTTCTCATTCATGATTATCACCACTGTCCGTTCTTATCAACTGTGCATATCCACGGTTAATCGATGACCTTTACAGCAGCCATGCAACCACTATGAACTGCAACCAAAAGGTGTCGTCGTAGTGACATCGTTGTAGTTGCCGGTCAAAGGTAACACCTAGCCTTGCTGTGTTATGATGCGTAATGGCATTGCTGCATATGCAATCACCGGCGACAAACATGTCACTTGGGCTACTTATGATGTAATGATGATTGCCATCTATGCAGCCATTGCCTACGATAGGGTCGATGACTAACGAAGGTCACTACCCTCAATAGAGCTATTGCTAATAATAAGCTATCGACGATAGCCCATCGAACAAATATGGGTGGTCTATTGTGGTTCAACCCACTCTACATCATCTGTAAGTAGATGAGGAGAATGGAAGACTAGATTCAGAGATCAGATAAGATAAATGAGATAGGAAAGTAAATCGATAACATAGATGGATCGTTTAAAATTGTATAACCAAAACCAAATAACATATTTTTGTAGGCAAAGGGTGCTAATCAATATATCTAAATATAAAATAGATCTGATATACTTTTATGAACTAAGGTATTTGATTTTAGAATATAGCTTTGATACCGATTATAATTGTTATATGAAAAAATATTTGATACGAAACATAAGACCAGCTAACCATCATTCACCATGCTAGTATCATATCAGGGCTAATGTTCTCTTATCTACAAGGGTCAAATCTAAAAGGCAACTCGGGTCAATCCTCGAGCTGCCGAGCTATCGAGTTACTGAGGTCAATTTTTGAGTCATCGAACTACTAAGCTATCGAGTTACTGAGACGCCTCTTAGGAAGACCAAAAGGTAATTCAAATCGATTATGAATCTATACTCCTACAGAATATCCATCGGAATATTTTGAGAAGATTAAGGGATAATTCAGATCAATTATAGATTAGCCTCTCCTATGAAATATTTATAAGAATATTTCAAGAAGATCAAGGGACAATTTGGATCGACTCCCATCGGTTACCAACATATTCCAAGAAGATTAAGAGGTAGTTCAAGTTGGTTACAATCTGCCCCCTCCATGAGATTTACACGAGATACTCCTTTTCTTTTAGAGGTTAGTATAAAAATACACTAAAAGCTTCCAAAAAAAGGAAGAGAAAAATACAATGCTACTAACTTGAATATCAAAGGGATCAGCTCGGGGGAGCCCCCCCCAACCTTGGTCTTTGTATAGGAATAAGAACGAAAAGACCCCTCATCGCCCAAACAACTTCTTACACTCTGAACGAAAAGATCCAAAGTGTGGATAACATTCACCCCTTTGCTAATCATTGGTAAAAAGACTACTAATGACGATACCTAAAGTACTTCAAAGAGCCAACCAGTGCATCATCGTTGATGTCATGATCTCAAGCAAGCGTGGGGAACCTCACAAAAGACCAAGACAAGAGTGATCATAATCCACTCCTAATCTTAGGTCACTACAATAGAGGGGAGGCAAATTATCTGATCTATCTCAATCAAGGTCTGAGCTAACCCTATTGAACCTACATAGGATGAAAATTTTCTTGTAGATAAAAGAGAAAGGTTTGCTTAAAGTCCCTTGACCAATAAGAACTCCACTCGAAAAAAGAAGCAAAAACAAGTATTACAATTTCCATTGTAATTACGACTATGACACAAAATATTATCATGACTCAAAGGAACATATCAAGGAACTAATACGACAAGAGCACCTCAGACGATTCATCTAAAGATATTGAGAGTCGTCACCCTGACCTCAAGGGTCAATCAAAAGACAAATAAATATCATTATTGGTGGCCTGGCCTTCTGATGAGACAACACCTTAAGTCGCAAAGCATATGCCTAAGCCATCATTGGCAAGCATCCCTAAACTAAAAGTGACCAATAAATAACTTCCAGAGAGGAGGAGATAGAATGTCTCGACCCAAATCACAATGATGTTCTGATAGTTATCGTAAGGATGGTCAATGCCCATATAAAAAGTTTCATGATCGATATAGGTAGTTCTGCTAATATCCTCTACTTTGACGTATTTCAAAAGCTTCGACTTATAACTAATGATCTTACCCTCATGATTTTTTTGCTGACGGGGTTTACGGGTGACTCAATCCCTCACCTCAGAATTGTGAGCTTGTATGTCACTTTTGGAGGGGAATCATGCTCAAAGATAGTAAAGGCCAAGTTCATGGTGGTCAATATCCCATCGGTGTATGATATCATCATAGGACAACCTACACTGAATAGGCTACAAGCAATTATCTCAATCTATCACATAATAATGAAATTCTCGACCAATACTAAAGTCGATAAATTAAGAAGCAACCCAAGAGAGTCCTGACTATACCACCTTATGATTGTCTCGTTATTCAAGAAAGTCTAATCCGATAAGCCACTTGTAGATGCAAGAAATTCTATCAAATCCCTTCTACACCTCGAACCAATAAAGTAGTTGATTGAAACATTCTTGGACAAAGCCCACCTTATCAAGACAAGCTCAATATTATTTGATGAGAAGAAAGTACAATTCATTAGTTTTCTTCAAGAGAATGTCAAAGTATTTGCATGGTCACCAAAAGAAATGTCAGGCATCAATCCTAATGTGGCTCAGCTCCATTAGACCATCTCTCCTTAAGCTCGACCCGTCAAACAAAGGCCTCGAAAATTTGCTCCCAAATGACAACAAGCTATTAGTAATGAAATTGATAAACTACTAGATTTATTGTTGAGGTATAATACCTATAGTGGCTCACCAACGTTGTACTTGTCAAGAAGTCAAATGAGAATTGGAGGATGTGCATCAGCTACACTGATTTCAATAAAGCATGTTCAAAAAATAGTTATCCACTCCCTAAGGTGGATCAACCTGTCGACGCCACCTCGAGCCATGAGCTTCTCACCTTTGTGGATGTATTCTTAAGATAAAATTAGATAAGGATGATACTAGAAGATCAAGAGCGCACCTCCTTCACCACCGACTGAGAAATGTATTACTATTAAATCATGTCATTTAGACTAAAGAATGCGAGGGTAACATACCAAATGATGGTGAACAAAATCTTCAAGCATTATATCAGGAAAAATATTGAGGTATATGTGGATAACATGATAGTCAAAAGTAGAACAACTAATTTGCACCTAGTAGAGAACTTTCAAATTCTCAATAGATACAACATGCATCTCAAACCAACGAGCTTTCAAAGTAAGCTCGGGAAATTTTTTAGGATTCATTATACATTAGAGAGGGATAGATGCAAATCTTAAAACAGTACAAGTCATACTAAAGATGCATCTATCTCAATCGATAAAAGAGGTCCAATGACTTATGGGATGAATGGTAGCTCTAAGTCAATTCTTATCATGAGCTAGTGATAAATGCCAATATTTCTTTCTTTCGAGCTCTTAAAAAACCAAAAGATTTTTTATGGACTTAGGAATGCTGGCATGTTTTTGAAAAATTAAAGTACCACCTTACTCAACTGCTCAACTATTATAGTTGACCTCTACCTTAGAAGCAATTCTTAACCTCTACCTTGTAACTATCAATCTGGCTATGAGCTCCGTCCTAGTTCGAGACAATATGGGAGGTCAAAAGCCCATACATTGCATCAGTCACATCTTGAATGGACTTGAAGAATGGTACCCACCTATTGAGTGATTGGTATTTGCATTAATGCTTACAATAAAAAAAGCTTTGTCCTTACTTTCATGTGGATGTTATACAAGTCATCACCACCCAACTACTTCGATAGTTTTACCCCAGTTTGATGTTGCAAGGAGGCTGCTCAAATGGTCCATAGAACTCAGTGAATTCGACATACAATATGTGTCGAGAACTGTCATAAAAGCCCAAATCCTAATAGACTTTATCTTAGAGCTGACTCCCCGCTTAATGATGATAGCCTTACCCCCATAGCTTGGGCATTATTTGTCGATGATTCTACCATCTCCCATAGAGGCAGCACAGGTGTTATCCTAAAAGGCCTAGACCAATTGACATTGGAATATACTCCTAAATTCGAGTTCAAGATTTTTAACAACGAGACCGAATATGAAGCACTTCTCTTATAACTTCAGCTCGCACTAGAACTCTAGGTTCAAGAACTAATGGTGTTCAGTGACTCTCAACTAGTTATGAATCAAATAAAGGAAAATTATAAAGCCTGAGACACTATCATGATAAAATATCTCACTTAGGTACAGAAGTTATCTTGGGACTTCTCTCTATTCCAAGTACTTCAAATACCATATAGAAAATACCAAGGTAGATGCACTCACTCGACTAGCATCCACCTGAGCTCGTGAACTAAATTGTCTGTTAGTTAGGACCTTATCAAATCGAACCATTATAGAGCTCGACATGGTTATAGTTGGGGAGGAACCAAGCTAGATGGATGAGATCATACATTACAAAAAAGACAGGATACTCCCAACCAATCTTATGGTAGCTCAAAGAGTCAAGCACCACCAAACCTAGTATTATTTAATTAATGATCATTTGTATCGTAGGTCTTTCAGCCAATCGCTCCTTAAGTATTTAAATCCCCATGAGGTCGAGAGGATACTTGTCGGGGTTCATTAGGGTATTGGTGGAGAACACATTGGCAGGCGGACCCTTGCTTTCAAAGTATTCCGATAAAGGTTCTATTGGCCAACAGTATGCAAAGACATGTTCGCAAATGCCCAAAGATGTCGCAAGTGTTAGAAATTCGCTTGAGTACCAAGACAGTCGGTGCTACCCTTAAGCCCAATCAACTATGGGTGGTCATTCGCTCAATGGGAGAATGAACCTTCTCATACCCTTCCCACCCACTTCGGGCCAATGAAGATTTATAAAATGAGTAGAAGCTGAACCACTAGCATCAATATCCGAAAGACAAGTCGAAGGGTTCGTGTGGAGGAACATCAGCACTCACTTTGGGATACTAAAGGCCTAAATCATAGGATAGAGATAAGGACTTTAATGCCAAACTAAATGAACTCTAGCCAGGTTAGGGAGCTTGCAACTCAAACTCGACCGGGATAGAGTATTTGATTCATAGGTGCTCTAAGAGCGAAACGCCCACTATCAAGTCATAGTCATGCGCACTCTTCAACTCTAAATCCCACAGAACCCTAAGGCCCACAAGAGTCACACCCTTTGAAGAGGAAGAAGTTGGGGTCCCCCGACCTTAGGTTATCGGAAGATAACACGTGGACTTCGACTAATTGATAGTTAGAGGACTAGGAGGGACTTGAACGAATAGGAAGAGACTTCCCAATAAGAAGGTACTTGAGATGAGAGATCGGGCACTGGATAATCTGAGGATGAACTTACTTCTTCGGAATCGAGACCAGGGAGAAGGCTTCTAAGATTAAGGTTCGAATCATCTACCATCGGTTACCAACATATTTCAAGAAGATCAAGAGGTAATTCGGGTTGGTTATAAACTATTCCCTCTACAAGATCTACACGAGATACTCCTCTTCCGCTAAAGGTTAGTATAAAAACACACTCAAAATTCAGGAGAAAAAATTAAAGCCACTAACTTGGACGTTGGAGGGACCCCTTGAAGAAGCCCTCCCGACCTTTGTCTTTGTATAGGAACAATGAGAGAAAGACCACACATCACCTCGAATAGCTTCTCACACTCGGATCAGGGTCACATCATGCTGATATAGCTATCAACGATAAATTTTCATAACTTTAATGATAGAATCAAAATTAGATAACAATAAAACAAGATTAGTATTGCATATTTTTTGATATTATTCAGAAAACTTTTATCTGATATGTAAATGTATCATCGTCGAATTCGAAAGCTGTAACAATATTAACTACAAGAAGAACTAAACTCGTATTTTTTTTCTTTTTTTATCATTCACAAAACCATTATGAGCGTTGAAATAGGAATTACAGGAATTTGATAATAGATTTGTAATCTCAGTGATTATCTTTAGGAGTTTCTATCTTTTTATAAACGATAATCGATTATCTAGGATAGTAATTAGGAGAGTCTCTATTATCAAGATAATTTTCTAAGGAATTATATCATGATTTATTGATCGATGATCATAATTAAAATTTAATTAAATTTATAATATATTTTATCTAATTAAATAAAATTATATAATATCCAATACTTTCAATCATCCGTGGCCATACAAATGATATTTTGTAGTATTAGTATGGTTCAAAGCAATGGCTGATATCAGTTGTTCTAGAAATGAAAACGAGAGAGGAGATAAATGGAAGAGAAGAGAAGAGTATGGAAAGTAGACATGAGATATGTCGGCATGGAGTTGTCAACAGCGTGGCGTCGGACCATTTGTCGCTGAAGCTTGCGAAGACCACGTCTGCTGCCGCTGGGGACGCCACCATGATTGACCAACGCCAGATTGATGTTGCTAGACTTTAATCTTGAAGGAGAAACTTGGTCCAAACCCATCAAAAGCCCACGGATGGCATCATCTATCTAGAATTTGGTTGACGTTGCCAGACTTGAATCTTGGAGGAGAAACTTGTTCCAAACCCATCAAAATCCCACGGATATCATCATCTATCCAGAACCCAGTCCACAGCACGCTTTTCCTCTGGATTCACTGAACACAAAGCGTGGTCCGAACCCGAGAACCATGTCTGACCCAGCTGAGATGGAACGATATCTAAGCCGCCAAAGAAAATATCAGTGAAGCTGGAGATGATCCGACCGTGGAACGAGGCTGAGAGATCCGCTCGCGTTCACTGGTTCATCAGTTGAGCCTGTTCTTCGTTTCCTCTCGCTTGCTTTGCTTCGTCTCTTCTCCCCCGCCCACAGTTCTCCATCGATTAAAGAAAGACAAAGCCAGCGATGCTCGTCTCCGCCGCCACCGGCGCCAGTAGTTCTCCACCGCCGCTGGTCCTGCCGTCCCCCGCATCTCGCTTCTCCGCCGGCGGCCGCTGCTTGAGCCGGAGGAGGCGCACACTGGACCGTCCCTTCTGCTGCAGGAAGAAGGAGAGGAAGCAGGTAAAGCTGGACTTCTCATCCTCGATGATTTTTGCAAGCCGCGCCGTGTCGGAGGGCGAAGCTTAATTAGACCTCCCAAGCAAACCGAACGGAACCGAACCATGAGCTTCGGTTCGGTTCGGTCCGGTTTCTGCAGACCGTACGGTTCGACACACGACTAGACCCGAACGATATCACGTGTTTTTGAATCGAACGTTGTAGGTCAACGTTGACTCAATCACACTTCGGTGACAGTGTCGTGAGTCGCGATTTATTTCGGACCTCTTCGTTTCCTCCTTTTCTGATGTCTCCTCCTCTGTTCTCCTCTTCCTGCGCCATGATACCTTCCCACCGCGTCCTTCTTCTTCTTCCCCTTTAGGAAGTCTCGTCCCATTAGCTCGTGCAGAATTTCCTGAAAGCCCCTGCGAGAGAGAAGCGGCCATTCCTGAGCCTGAGGCTTTTAAAGGTAGCTTCTTGACGTAGATATACAGAAAAGTTCGAACTTTGGGAGGGGTGCGGGGGAGGGAGGAAGGTATGGAGAGCTACCTGAACCAGAACTTTGGCGGTGTGAAGCCGAAACACTCGTCGGAAGAGGCCCTCCAGCGATGGCGGAAGCTGTGCGGCGTCGTAAAGAACCCCAAGCGCCGGTTCCGGTTCACGGCCAACCTATCCAAGCGGTCCGAGGCCTCCGCCATGAGGAAGTCTAACCAGGTCTGCTCGTGTATATCGGTGTTTATGATCGGTTGATTCTCTTAGCTTCCAGTTGATGCGATCTTTATATTGTTTGACGGGGTTGTTGGATCCTGGACGTTGGGTTTGGAACCGACTATGCTACTGCAGTAGACACTCGATTGGACTGTGTATGTACTGAGGGATTTCAAAGTTTCGTATCTAGAGATTTGAGAGCCCCATTGTTGTCGAGTTTTTTAGCTCGGGCATTGAGCAAAAGCTGGCTGATGTGTACTAATAGCTAGAACGAATTCTTGCAAGAAACGATGGTGACTGGTGGAAGCTAACTGGCCAGCAGATGAAACGAGCGCAGTGAGCTTGTCAAGATCGTGACATCACATTAGCATATCAATAGAGAAAAAGAGCATGTAATATAGCAATAAATGTAAAAGAAGTCGTAATACGATCTTAACTAAGCTTAATCTAGTTGCATGCTCTCATCGATTTGATAGTTTAATAATGTAAGAGAGAATAAATGATTGGGGATAGGAGGATGCCAATCAACCTTTAGATACAAAAACTGAGTCTAAGGAGTCTTTATCCTCTTTTATGCTGATCCTGCATCATTATCTGACACAATGCATAATTGATTTGCTGCATCTATTGTTTGTATTTGAGCTGTAGTCAGAGTATGAAGTGAAGGCTTTTCTTATGGTAGACGCTAATATACTAACGTTATGTTTTTCAGGAGAAATTGAGGGTTGCTGTTTTGGTTTCAAAAGCCGCGCTACAATTTGTTCATGGTAATTTCCTGTATCACCATAAAGTCATAGTTTTAGATTCAGGAATACAGCAAACTTTTACTTCCTTGCACATAGGTTCTCTGAAAGCCTGACTTGTAGAAACATGCCTTAGGTGTGACCTTACCAAGTGAATATAGTGTACCAGAGGAAGTAAAGGCAGCAGGCTTTCGAATTTGTGCCGATGAACTGGGTTCAATTGTCGAGGGCCATGATGTGAAAAAGTTGAAAATTCATGGTGGTGTTGATGGAATAGCAGACAAACTTTCCACATCAATAGATAACGGACTGATTGCTTCAGAGGACAAGATGATGTGCAGACAAGAGATTTATGGAATAAATAAGTTTACTGAATGTCCAGTTCAGAGTTTTTGGGTATTTATATGGGAAGCACTTCAAGACACAACACTTATAATTCTTGCGGTGTGTGCCTTTGTATCTCTAATTGTTGGCGTGTCTGCAGAAGGATGGCCAAAAGGCTCACATGATGGGCTTGGGATTGCTGCAAGCATACTTTTGGTTGTCTTTGTCACAGCAACGAGTGATTACCGTCAATCTTTACAGTTCAAAGATTTGGATAAGGAAAAGAAAAAGATAAGTGTACAAGTTACAAGAGATGGGTTCAGACAAAAGATCTCAATATATGATATACTTCCAGGTGATATTGTGCACTTGGCAATTGGAGATCAAGTCCCTGCTGATGGGTTATTTATATCTGGATTTTCATTGTTAATTGATGAATCCAGTCTAACGGGAGAGAGTGAACCTGTGGTTGTTAATTCTGACAATCCTTTTCTTTTATCAGGAACTAAGGTTCGAGATGGTTCTTGCAAAATGTTGGTAACCACAGTTGGCATGAGAACCCAATGGGGTAAGCTGATGGCAACACTTGGTGAAGGAGGAGATGATGAAACTCCATTGCAGGTCAAACTGAATGGAGTTGCAACTATCATAGGGAAAATTGGTTTATTCTTTGCAGTTGTAACATTTGCAGTTCTAGCTGAGGGGCTAATTAGACATAAGATTCAAGATGGTCTGTACCTTAGCTGGTCCATAGATGATGCACTTGAATTGTTGGATTATTTTGCCATTGCAGTTACTATTGTAGTCGTTGCTGTTCCTGAAGGGTTGCCCTTAGCTGTGACCTTGAGTCTTGCATTTGCCATGAAAAAGATGATGAATGACAAAGCATTAGTTCGCCATCTTGCTGCTTGTGAAACTATGGGTTCAGCCACATCAATTTGCAGTGACAAAACTGGGACGCTGACAACCAATCACATGACTGTAGTGAAAACTTGTATATGTGGCAATATTAATGAGGTAAGTGATCGTGAGGAAGTTAGAAACTTCACCCAAATTCCAGATAATGCTATCAAGATACTCCTGGAGTCAATCTTTAATAACACTAGTGGAGAGGTTGCTCTCAATCAAGAAAGAAAATTTGAGATCCTTGGAACACCAACTGAGACTGCTTTGTTAGAATTTGGTTTGTCACTTGGTGGAGATTTTCAGGCTGTGCGTCAAGAAACCAATCTTGTCAAAGTCGAACCTTTCAATTCTGTAAAGAAAAGAATGGGTGTAGTGCTCCAACTTCCAGGAGGAGGATACCGTGCCCATTGTAAAGGTGCTTCAGAAATTATATTGGCTGCTTGCAGCAACGTTCTAGATCCTGCAGGTACTGCTGTTCCACTTGATGAAGTTACTGTTTGTCATCTCAAGAGTACGATTGATACCTTTGCTAATGAAGCTCTTCGCACTCTTTGCCTTGCCTATATGGAGATTGATAAGAGCTTCTCAGCTGATGAGCAAATTCCTGTTGATGGTTACACCTGTATTGGAATTGTCGGCATTAAAGATCCAGTTCGACCTGGTGTAAAAGAGTCTGTTGCAGTCTGTAGATCTGCTGGGATTACTGTGAGAATGGTCACTGGTGATAATATAAATACTGCAAAAGCCATTGCTCGGGAATGTGGTATTCTTACTGATGATGGAGTGGCTATTGAAGGCCCGGACTTTAGAAAAAAGAGTCTAGAAGAAATGAATCAATTGATTCCGAAGCTTCAGGTTCTTTTTCTCTGACCTTCACTGAGGCATTAATTCATGTGTGTTAAATTAACAAAAGAATCTTCTTGTTGACATGCTAATTTATGTACAGGTAATGGCTAGATCTTCACCATTAGATAAGCATACATTGGTAAAGCATCTACAAACCATGTTTAAAGAAGTTGTTGCTGTTACTGGTGATGGCACAAATGATGCTCCAGCACTTCATGAGGCAGATATTGGACTTGCAATGGGCATTGCGGGAACTGAGGTAACTAACCTAACATTTTTGCCCTTCCTGATAGCTTAACTATAACTCAGTGAAAATATGGTGGCAATTCAAGTTGTGCATTCCCACAATATACTTTTTTGTAAATTGAGCTGTTGTTATAGTTTTATTTAGGTGCTTTCATTTATAGTATAACGATACATTCAAAAGTGTCAAGTAATGTAAGTGAAAGCACTACCAGTTTGGAAGTCACAATTTTCCATTCTGATGTTTGTCAATTCTATGTTTAAATTCATGTATTTGTTGATCATGGAGTAGCTTAAGGTAGATAATCATTCTCGGTGATCATTCAAATTTAGTCATGGTTTGGGCCAGATGCTCCATTATTGCTTAGTTGTATCTGCGATAATTAGAAAAACTTATTCTTAAAAAGCTTATTCTTGAATTGTATGTGATTATGCAGGTGGCAAAAGAAAGTGCTGATGTTATTATACTGGATGACAATTTTTCAACCATTGCAATTGTGGCAAAGTGGGGTCGTTCTGTATATATAAACATTCAGAAATTTGTACAATTTCAGCTGACTGTAAATGTTGTTGCGCTAGTTGTAAATTTTTCATCAGCATGCTTAACAGGTAAGTTTGTTCCTATGTTAATACTCAATCAATTATATACTTCTTAATTTTTTGGTGTGAACTATATAATTTTACTTTGATCCTTCACCAGTCTCTTTATTTTCACCGCATTCATGTTAGGACATGCTCCACTCACTGCTGTTCAGCTGCTTTGGGTAAACATGATTATGGACACACTTGGAGCACTTGCATTAGCCACTGAGCCTCCTAATGATGAACTGATGAAACAAGCTCCAGTTGGAAGGGAAGACAATTTTATAAGCAATGCAATGTGGAGGAATATCTTTGGACAAGCCTTCTATCAGTTCATTGTGATATGGTATCTCCAGACAGAAGGGAAAGAGCTATTTCAACTTGTGGGCCCTGATTCTGATCTTACACTCAATACACTCATCTTTAATTCTTTTGTATTTTGTCAGGTAAAGATTCATGATTTACATTACTTCATGTTATTATATTAATTGATGGAAGAATACAGTGAATGATTAATGGATTATATTTTTACTAATGAAGAATGATATCGTTACTCCAGTATTATGCAACTAAAATTGCTTTCTAAGTCTTAGTCATTTTATGCAGACTGCAAAATTGAACAGGCATAACCATGCAAGGAGTCAACATCGTTCTTGCAAATAGTTCATAAGTAGGGAGAATATCTATGTATAACACCTCAAGAAAGTGATTATCAATCATTCATGTCCATTTTGTTTGTTGTATGTATTGTTCAATGGTTCAGTTGTAGAAATATTCATATATTCATTTCTTCTGCCGACAGGTATAATAGAGTGCAATCTAATTTTCAATAATATTTCAGTACTTTTTTTTCTCTCTGTTCCTTTAAGAGAAGTAGATGCTTTGGTGTCGATCATAGTTGTTGACTTGTATACTTAGAAGTTAAGACTTTATTGCAGAATGCATATAACATACCAAACTGAAGTGCTCTTCTTTGAACATAAGGATCCTGTGATCTTGTCTCATATTTTTTCAGATTTATCATTGGAAGATGATATAGCAACGATAAGTGCTCATGCAGTTCTTTCTGGTTGTCTGTTCTGACATTACTATAAAATTCGCTAAGAAAGGCATTTCTTTATTACCTGGATGGGCTTACCTAAATTTCTGATCTTGACTGGAAATTGAGTATGTTTGTTCACCAAAAAAAAAAATGTTTGTTCATCTTAACAATTGACAGCTAATTTGATTTTGATTGCAATCACTTGCTGAAGTGGGCACATAATTGTATGCTCTACATATAATGCATTCAGCATTTCTTGCAACACTTTTTTCAATGTGTTAGCAAATGCATTTAAATTTAACTAATATCTAGAATTTCGTTTGCAGGTCTTCAATGAAATTAGCTCCAGAGAGATCGAGAAGATAGATGTATTGCAAGGCATATTGGAAAACTACGTATTTGTATCTGTCATTACTTGCACCGTCATATTTCAATTCATAATCATCCAATTCCTTGGAGATTTTGCAGACACAACTCCTCTGACATTGTCAGAGTGGGTTGTGAGCACATTGATTGGATTTCTCGGCATGCCCATTGCTGCTGCCATTAAGATGATTCCTGTGGATTCCAAGTAGAAAATCCAAGTGCAAAAGTGATGCAGAAGGCATTAAATTTGTGCTTTTCAGTGTTTTCCCTACCAGTCATGGTAATATTCTTTTGCAAAATGGGATTGCATCTCTGGTAATAGTCAGTTGGATTCCTGGTCATTTTTAAATGACTCTTCCAGATCATCTATACTAAGTGTTCATGGAGAGCTAGCCATCTTGATACTGCAGACTGCTAACCATCTTTGTACTAGATCTGTCTTAATTTAATGCAAGTCTACATTAGTTCCAAAGTACAGTTTCTTCTTGATCCCAATTGATGTACATATTACAAGCAAAATACGCATACTGATACATTTAGTAATATTTTTTTCGACAGCTTCTCTTTATTTTGTTGTTTCCTTGTCATATGTCAGAAACAGGTCAAAGAATTATAGATCAAGAAGATGATCTTGCATTGTACTCAAAGTAGACAGTTGTAGTGCATTTTGCATGTGCAGGCCAATTGGGTTTTAATGAGTTTATCTGACCACATTTTATGCTTAGGCAAATTAGAGATTTTTCAGCAGATAGTTGAGTGAGATTAGAAAATGGATTTGACACATTAATCACACAAAGGAAGGTTTAAAAATATTAATCAGCGGCCAGATTGATATGATATCAACATTGATTGATGTACCAACACTCATACGTAATATGATTCGTATCGACCAATATTTGGTAGTCTGAAATGTTTATCAGACTGATGAATATCAACTTGATATTTTTGAACTTAGTCTTGTTCGATGCTCATGAGAAGAGAGGGGTTGCTGACAACATGGATGAGAGTGAAGAAATTTTCCCTGAAGCTGCAGTTGAAGCAGCAGGACTGTCATCAATTAAAAACCTTTTTAACTTTATTTTAGTTGCAATTGACAATTGGGGTTGAATAAATGAATTAGTTCTTCCATCAAGCTGCAAGTTGCTCTGTGCAGATGCAGATTACTAAGATTAAAGCCTTTTAGTTGCAATGCATGTTGGTAAACAATTATATTCTAACTCTAAGCATCTTTAAATGCAATATTTCAAATCACTCTTAGCTTGCAAAAGCCAATCCAAAACTTCAAAGTAGTCAAGGGCTATTTAGAAGTGCTCAACTTGTGGCAAGGTTGGAGATCAGGTATGCTGGTTTCCTGGCTTGAATTCATAGATAGAGAAGGACAAGACTGGCCAATTTCTTAAGCTACTGCATACATTACAATCATCACTGCCACTTGCTACTGTACTTTGTACTTCAAGATGAACTAAACAGCTGCTGGTTTTTTGTCTGTCACTGCTGATTTACCAAATGGCATTTCATCATTCAGAGAGCCAGGAGGAGTGTTTTGCTTGGCAAGTCAAGATGGAGATGCCATTGTTTTTTCATTGAGTTTGGTAAGATTTGTTTACTTACTGCTCCTTGGGAGAGAGATCCTTGGCTTTGTTTTTGGTGTTTATCGTTTTCTGCAGCTGCTTCTGTGCCAGGGCCACTTTACTCCAATTACACCATCATTTTGACTGCATCACTGTGTAGATTACAAGACCCCACATTAGCTACTGGAAGTGGAGCCTTGGACATGTTCCTCACTCAAGATTGGGGGGGGGGGCAAGAAAAGATTACAGTGGCACTATTCACATGCTGCTGTGGCCAGCATACTACATTAGAAAAGAAACTTGCAACAGCAGGTGGTAGAAACTGAGAAAGTCATTTGGCTTTTCTTTTGTCAGTGATCTTTTTATCAGATGTGACAGGTGAAACTTTGTATCTTTGGTAATTAATGTTAAGGAGCATTAGAATCTGTGGATCTGCTCAGCCATCATATGGATGATTGAACCAATTTAGCTGCTGTCAAACTTCTTTTAATTGTATAAAGTGAGATACTCTGGTTTGAAACATATAAATGTGATAATTTCATTCAGAATCTATCATCATTGCAAAGTTTATGAACAAAGAACGCCTCATTTTGGTGAAAATATAATATTATGAAACATCACATATTACACTAAGAAAAAGATCCAAGCAAAAAGAACCTCTTCACCCACATTACACACATTCATCTGGCATGCATGCAGCACCAGTGCATCTGATCTCATGATCTTTTCAATATCAGGAAAGCATCCCAAGCACCTCCACTGAAAGTGGTTGGCTACAGAATCTTACAAGCAATGAACACCAGGCTCCACTTCTCACATTGGGAAGAACAAGTGTTGCTTTGCAGCTCTGTTCACAAGAACACTCCACAGTATCTGCCTTCACAGGATGATCTCTTCCAGCTTTTTGGCTTCGGTCAGTGTTCTTTCACTTTGAGCTGTAGCTTTAACCCTTCCTTTTCACCTCTTTCCCTTCTCTTTACAGAAACTGATGTGGGAAAGATCCTCTCAAAACCACAAACCCGAGCCTTTCAACTAAAACATCAATCAACTATAAGATATACATGCTTTGTCAGAGAATCAAGTCAATGCCCATAGACAACCTAAAAAAGGCCCTGCATGGGTTTGTGAACATTACTGCAATCTTCTCCTCTTGCTGCTTTCTACTGCAAAGGAGATGCTGCCATTGGCATCAACAGAGTTGTTGACAGTCTAACGATTTGCTGCCGATTGACTTAAAGCTAAATGTTTTGATGTGTGAAGCTTCTCTATCTGTCTCTTGGATCATCAGACTGTAGCAGGAGAAAACACGATCCTGTGTCACAACCCAAACAAGATCGTGTTCACCATCGAGTGTTCTTGAACATTGGAGACAATGGAATCTAAAGGTTTAGAACTTACAGTGTCCAATGGTCTGAATGATGAGATTGCACTCAGCTTGAGCTCCACTGACTTCTGAGTGAGTCTTTCATGCGATGCAGCGAGAATTGCAGCAGCAGCTACGACTGAAGGTCGATATTCCACTAGATTGATTGCTGCATTCAGCGACAACAATGGCAAAACATTGAAAGATTGAATGCTGAACATGATTGATCTAACTATTATCTGACCTTCAATACTTGCAAGGATGAGCGTAATGGCCTCCCACGCCAAGTCTTCTGATCCATGTTCTTGGAATCTGGAAGCGAAATAGCTCAGATAAGAGAAAGGAGTGATCATGCTCATCTTCCACTCCAACGTACTCAAAATGAGAAGCTCCATCCTCTGTATGGCTTCAGTTTGGAATCGGTAGTCCTCTGTTCGGAACTCCGATAAAGCTGGGACTTTGAGTTCTTCCATCTTCACGGCCAAAGATAAGCAAGACAGTGACAGCAATCGAATTGCCCAGTTCTTATCTCTCTAATCCATTCAGTAAGAAACTTGGTCAAATTGCAAGTACCGGCACGCGAAGAGGAGGAAGAAAACTACATGATCTGCAACACCTACCATCGAGTCAATTGATCGATGAACACAGAAGTGGTCGAGGTAGCTGGCAGCCACGTACGCCGTTCTCGTGCCGAGGCCAAAGAGGACCTTCATCTGCATCGGAACAGCAATAAAGACATGATGATCGAAAGCACAGAAACTGCGATGACTCGATGAATATATGGACGCGAACTAACCTTCAGAATCCATCGAACAGCATCAGAACGAGCAGATTTAAGCGAGTCATCGGACGATGCAGCACGAGCTCTGGTGCAGCAGCGGTTCTCTTTGCTAAGCAGCAACTCTATGTATTCATCATCCGTTTCAAGCATGAGTGTGTCTTCGCATAACACCTCGTCGTCTTTAAGGGAAGCCATGCAGCCCGAATCAGCCATGTTTGAGGTCAGAGTTGTTTGGTGGGTGAGAGAAGGCAAGTGTTTGGAGTGCTGTTCTTGAGCTCTCGAGCTTCTATAGAAGGGGATATATTTGGTCCATAACCTTTCATGAACTCGAAGACTATGGACTTAAATCTACATGAGAATATTTGTTCGTATTTGCTGCTCTTTTTTGGGACACTGTTCTATAGATCCATTCTCTGATTAGAACAAGGCAAAAAATGGAATCTCATTCAATAGGCTCTCCTCAGAAACGCATTCCATCTACAACCACAGATTTGACATGCAGCTAAAGAGCACACTACTTGCTTCTGCTGTCATATAGCTCTTCTCACTCCTCTTGCTAGCAAAATGCTTATTTCTGCTGTTACAAATTCTGCTGCTACGGCTGAATTAGTAACATTCAAAATGGAAAAGAAGATGTATTTCTCCCTTCAGATCAATTATAATTCGCGTTACGGAAAGATCAGTGAAGATTCTCTTGTTCTTCAGATTCAGTCACGTGACCCAAAATTCTCTGTGCCGGACTAATCTGAAGAACTTAACCAAAAACCAAAGCTGAAGCCGATCACAATGTCTAATTGGTACTCTTCTTCATCTCATAATTAATCTCGCGAATCCCAAGCAGGTCAAGAGTGAAGAAGATGAGGGGATGAACCTTAGTAATCCTCTAATTGGGTCTTGTGAGTAGGCCTGATGGGTTGTCTCCATGTTGATGGCATTAATGTTGAAAGACTGGATCAAGAATCTTATAGGAGCATTGATTAAGATGCGTACAGTAACATTGGTAAACTAAAAAGATTGGCAAAAGCTACACAAGATCCAAAACCAGACCAAGTTGGCATCTCCTCCAAGTCTTGTCTGATACTCGTTGTGGGCCTCAAGACCTATGAAGATCTACCAACTTTTAATTGCCTTCTTCTACCTCAGTCTTTGTTAATTCTGGATTCTTGATTGAAGCATTGTGTCAGTGTTAGTCACTTCTGTTGCAACCTCTGAATAATTGGAGCTCAGCACTGCAGTGGATTAAAGAACTGGATTCTAAGCATGTTTACACAATGATCATTCAGTAAGCATAGCTAAGTTCTTTTGTGCTGAATAATGCAAGACTTTATTCTTATTTTTCAGCTGCATATAAATTGATAAGCTTCTCATTTATATGCACATAGATGTTCATATAAAATATTACCAAAAAGGACAAGGCTTTTTGGATAAAACCTATTATTTTGTTGCTGAGACTCAAAAACAAAAGTATCTAATAATTCAAATCCATTTAAAACTTTCTGCATTTATTTTTTATTTTTATTTAATTAAATCTCTCTGCATTTGTTTCATTCTAATTCCATCTTGTTCCATCAAAAAAAAAAAAAAAAAAAACCTAATTCCATAAGAATAGTTTGCAGCATATTCACAAGAATGATGTTGATTTATTTATCAGATACTCTCCTTACCTTTTGTCAGTCACTCCATGACACCTTTCAAGTATGTGTAAAGGCAGCAAATTTCCATGGAGAACATTTTAGACACCCATCATAAGCTTTACAGAAAGGAAAGAAAAGAAAATTCTGAAGTACAAATGCATAGTAGACTGATTTCTTTCAAGCAAAGGGGGTTTATTGTGAGAACACCAGAAATATACTTGGACTGATCTCCATCTGACCTAAAATCCCAGAAAGGAGCCAATATGGCCATTAAAGAACTTTTAAGAGAAATGTACTTGGACTGATTTCCATCTGGCCTAAAATCCCAGAAAGGAGCCAATATGGCCACTAAAGAACTTTCTGAGGTAAAGAACACACACACTGCCCACACAACTTTCAGATAACAAAGTGGGAATTTGCTTTGTTACAGTAGCATGATTCAGAGAGCACAGATAGCAGAGACAGGCTTTGTGAGGCTAATTAGTCCACTGCCATGCAATTGGCACAGGGCTTGTGTCATAGATGACTAATTTATTAACTTTGTTATGTATGAATCATTCACTCAGAATGCTTAGTCGATAATTAACTCATTAAATTTATTGAGCTTGAATCATTAATTAAAATATTAAAATTAAAATTAATAATAATGCACCCATCAGATAACATAATTTGGATTCATACATTACAGTATGATTCCAAATTAATATCGTCCTAAAGAAAAGGTTTTCGATCGTTTGAATTGGATTTGTATATCCATTATTACAGTATCAACGAGGCTTTTGTGCAAAAGTGAATTCGATCTCTAATGTTTCTTAAGAAGGTTGAGATTTCGGATGATCAAATAAAGGCCAAGAAACACAGTAATGAGGATATTGAAAGTGCAAGATGAGATTTGAGCTTCTGGAATATAATAGAATCAAATCTAACCTAATGATGGCTCTGATAGACTCTGGAATCTCATCTGTAAATAATCTTTTCATTCTTATTATTGTTAGGGAGGGAGAGAAAAAAATTAAAAATCAAAAAAGAAATTTATCGAAGATTAACGGTTAAAATAACATACCAAAAAAACATAAAACTTGAATTAGTTCGATAAATCCTACTTACATTCATAAAAAAATTTAAAATTTTTAATATATAAAATCAATTATAAGACTCCCTAAGTTATTTAAGTATGACTCCTCTTGTATACCTCTTACATAAATTTAAAATTTTCTTTCTCAATCTTCTTTAGAAACATTAGAGATCATCTCTTGAAGCACTCATAGTATTTTTATCTCTTCATTATATCAAAATATTGAGACTCAAAAAGTATTTATAGGAACAAACTATAATTTATTAAAAAGTTTTTATTTAATTAGGATTCTATCAATTAAGTTAAATATAATTAAAATCCTAAAAATATTTATGAATGTTATATTTAATATTAGATCAACTCTATCACTATCTATCAGAATCCAATGAGATAATTGATTCAAACTTTTCAAAGTATAAATCAATCTTTCAAAATACTTAAATCCAAAATATCTTACCCGTTTTAAATGTGAGAATAAACTTGTGGTGTCACAGTTTATCTGAAATAAATATAGGCATTCTGGACTTCTCATGGAGATCCACCTTTGTGGATAATGACTCTCAGTCACTGTCTTCTTTGTAATCAGTCCCCCATGCCATACAGAAGAGAAAAAGAAAAAACCAACCATGAATTAATCTCTCCACATTTCTACTCCATGAACACAAACTAAGCTGCTGGAATACAAAGGTGAGTAGCTGTCGAACCATGTGGAATTTGTCGGATCTGATGCCATTCTCCTTTCTCATTGGTAACCAAACGAAATTATCTGCCCTCTTCAATGGTACTGAAGAGAAAAGCCAAGGATTCAAAGCCAGGACCCTACCTCTCTACTGTCGCAGCTCCTGCATCATTGCCATGAGAGAGAGACTTGCAAGTGCTACATTTCAAAGGCAGTCATGTCATGGGTCACTTCTGCTTGTGTCTCTGTGAAGCTGAAAGCTACCGCATGGCGTTTCTGTTTAAATACCTGTTGTTGACGCTCTTGATGGATGAACTGAGAAGGCAGTCTACTTGAGAAGTGAGGGTGGCTTGGCTACACTTTGTATAAACACCAGTATATTAGAATATTAGAAGAAGAACTTCTTAGGACATGTAGCAGTCAACTATGGGTTTTTACTTGGTTAATTATTTATTATCTTATATGCTTAGATCCTATTAATATCATAATTTTTATATTTAAAATTTTATTTTTAAGATTTTTTTTATAATTTTAAAAATAAAATAAATAATTTTATTTGTCCTAATATCATCAACTAAATTGATAAAAAATACAACACGTGAACCGATAATTGAACAAAAAGATAATTTTAATATCGTTTTCGTTTTTAATAATTTTACTGATAAAAAATAATTTTAATATTTCACATATTGAAAATAAAAAGAATATTAAAATTATCTTTTTGTCTATCACTTTCATAATTCAATATATGGTATCATGTGTTTTCTATTAACATAGATAACGTTGATAAAGACATGAGGACAAATGGAATTATTTATTTCAACTTTTAAAACTATATATATCATAATGTAAATATTCTAAATACAAAGATAATCATATTAATAAGTCTGAGTATAAAGGATAATATATAGTTAGTCTATTTTTATTGTAGGATATTATATCATTATCAGTAAATTATTGGATATTAAATTCTAAGTTCATATCTATTATTGCTAAATTTATAATATATAATCAACTTTGATCGTCAAAAAAAGAAAAATCGTCAACCTAACTTGATGAAATTGATACGATCGATCCTATTTTTTTAGTAACTGTATCTGAAAAATTATTATTTTTAAGATAATACAATCATGACTTCAAAAAAAAATTATGTGTTTGTGTCGTGCATATACAAAAGATTAAATCGGTTGTACTAAAAACTCAAGTCATTTTAGTACTGTCTAATAAGGTTGAATTGAAAACAATTCAAAAGGCGAAATGTTAGGATCAATTTGGCCCAAAATTATAATTATTTCTGACCTTCATCTGAGTTTGGATTTTTTACACGAAAAAAAAAATCATTTATAAGGAAGGCATTTAATTGCAACTGCTTCTAATTAATCATACAATGTTCTCTTACTGATCTGCATGTTTGTTTTCATGAGATTGATATTAATATGCAGCATTAGAGAGAAGATTATGAACACTTTCAAGTATCTCATGTAGCAAAATCAAATCCATCTTAAAAAATAAAACAAGTGCAAAAAATAAAACATTTTTTTAAATCGTCATTGAAAAAATAGAATTCGTTATTCACACAAAATCTTATGCTTCCCATTTTTCTAAAAGTTTTACAACGTTTGAAAATAGAATATTTATTGATAAATTTTTTAATGTAGTATATATATCCTATCAAATATTATAATATATTTTAATCATGATTAATATTATTTTTAAAAATTACCCAAAATATTATCACAAAATTAAATTTTAATATATTAAACATTTATAACATTTTAGATTTTGAAAGAATCTACATATTAAACTAAAATTTATAGAAATAAATGCGTAAATCACTGACTTTGCATATATATATATATATATATATCTATATATATATATATATATATATATATATATATATATATATATATTATTAATACTTTCTTCTTCTTCGTCGTCAAGATTTGACTCCTTACACCGACTGGTCTCCGACGACCAAATAATAACTAGCGGAAAAGAATATACCCAAATAAAAGAAGGGAGATCACTCGCAGCTCCGATTTCTTTGTCCAAGTCTCTCGATTCGGCCCTTTGAGAGATGGGGCGATACGTAGGCTTCCCTCTAGGGTTTCTCCTGGTGGCCTGGGGGTTGGGCCTGGGGCTTTGGGCGCCGCGGGCGGCGGGGCGATTCGTGGTGGAGAAGAACAGCCTGATGGTCATCTCGCCTTCCGAGCTCAAGGGGAAGCACGACAGCGCCATCGGAAACTTCGGCATCCCGCAGTACGGCGGGAGCATGGCCGGCGCGGTGGTGTACCCGAAGGAGAACGCCAGGGCCTGCGACCAGTTCTCGCGTTCCGATCTCTTTAAGCCGAAGGCTGGGGCGCTTCCTAACTTTGTTCTCATTGATCGCGGAGGTAGAAGAAACCTGCCCTTTTCCTTCTTCTCGAAGTCGTCCTTTCATTTCCTTGGCCGTCAAATTGTGAATCGTTTTGAGATCGTTGGCGGTTTGTCGAAAGACTGACGTCGAATGCGTTCTTTGCCATTAAAGCTCGTCCTTTCGTGGATTCCGTTGGCGTTCAAAGGAAAGCGCGACATGATGGAATGGCTTATAATACCTTTATTTATCAGATTCTATTTGTTATCTTGTGATATAATGGATGATAGATCAATTACTCAGAAGAATAGGGAAGCGAAACCTTCACTTGAGTTCTAGGGGTTAATTGTTGACAGTTCGTTTGTGGTTGAGATAAGAGTTTAGAAAGCTTTAGGAGGATAAGGAGGGACACAAAAGTAACTTTTTTTAAAAAAAAATAAAGAAATATATGTTTTTCAATGTGCGGAAGAAAGGGTAAATCATTGCCATTTTGCTGCTAATGTCAATGATTTGTTAAGAACATTTTGGAGCCATTACTTCTATTGCAGTTAAAAATACTCAGCTAACATATAGGCATTATGGTTTGTGAATTGTGAATTTTAGGGATTATGCAAATTTAAAGAATTGAATATTCATTATGTATATAATATCGATAATTTCGGTGATTAACATCCAAATAGTCAATTAAAGTTTATGTACCTCTCCATGTAGAAGATCTTTCTTCTTCTAGATCTTAGTCTTTTCTTTAGAGATATATGAAGCCCAATTTTCTCCTGGTTCTTATTCTTTCATTTCAATGGGAGGGATGAAGTTATTTGCTGAATTACATGCTCCACAGAGATACAGATTGGTTGTTGAATTTCTTGAAAGGTTTCTTCATAAATGTTGATGGAATCTGTCTTGGTTATATAAAGTGTCATAATGAAAATAAACAAGTCTGTTTTTAAATTGTGATCTATGTGATTATAGTTGTATTGAAAAACCTGTTATAAGTTACCACATAAAAGTTTTCATTTCTAACATTGAGGATCTTTTCATAATATTTTTTATCATGTTGGTGAACTCTACAATATACTTTTGTAAACTTGTCGAATTTCTTAACAAAATCTTGTTTCGACAAACCACATTCGCAAGCTTGAATCATATGGAAAGTTTCTGTGCACCATATGTACTTTGCTATGAAGTTTTCATGAATTTAACTTGACTCATGTGATCATGCTAATTTTGAGTTCAATAATGAACTTGGGATCATTATCTTCTTATGGAACAACAAGAGCAATGATCTTTTTTTTTCTAAGGATTGATTTAAACTATGGTTTATGGTTGTAACCACCATCATGATCCTTTTCTGCTTTCCTTTTACAGACTGCCTTTTCGCCAAAAAGGTTTGGAATGCACAGAATGCTGGTGCCTCTGCTGTGCTTGTTGTAGATGACAAGAACGAACCTTTGATAACTATGGATTTACCTCGGGAGGACGATGAAGCTGCAAAGTATATTGAGAATATAACTATTCCATCTGCTCTTATTGATAAGAAATTCGGCGAACAGTTAAAGAAGGCTGTCCGCAGCGGTGAAATGGTTAATGTGAACCTTGATTGGAGAGAAGCCGTTCCACACCCTGATGATCGTGTGGAATATGAATTGTGGACCAATAGCAATGATGAGTGTGGCACCAAATGTGACATGCTGATGGACTTTTTAAAAGCGTTTAAAGGTGTTGCTCAACTGCTAGAGAAAGGTGGTTATAGTCAATTTACACCCCATTATATTACCTGGTACTGTCCCCAAGCTTTCATCATCAGTAAACAGTGCAAATCTCAATGCATCAATAATGGGAGATACTGTGCCCCTGATCCAGAGCAAGATTTCAGCACTGGTTATGATGGGAAGGATGTAGTTATTGAGAACTTGAGACAACTGTGTGTGTTTAGAGTTGCAAATGAAAGTAAAAGACCCTGGATTTGGTGGGATTACGTAACTGATTTCCACATAAGGTGCCCTATGAAGGAGAAGAAGTACAACAAAGACTGTGCAGAAACTGTTATGAAGTCTCTAGGTAGGTGCACTTTTAGAATGCAATTAGATAAAACAAGTCTTTCCAACACTATTACTATCTGACAAGCTTCAATATCTTTCATATTTCATGGCATTTCCTTCTGGCATACATATGGTTTTTCAAATTCTTGTAGTTCTGATTGACCTATGTGGTAGGAATAACAAGAAGATGGTATTTATACTCATCAAATATGATAATTTATGATGACTTGCTACATCAATGTATTGTTCTTGCCAAGTTGATGGTTTATGATAATGTACAACCCCAAGACTGCAAGTATCCTTAGATCATTTATCAGACCAAGGTAACATGCTTATTTCGAGCAGGGCTAGACATCAAGAAGGTTGACCAGTGCATGGGAGACCCAAATGCTGATAGTGAGAATCCAATTCTGAAGATGGAACAAGATGCTCAGGTCAGTCTTATTGCCATGTGTTTTTAGGTAGTTTTTAGCAATCTGCAGCCATGACCTTTGTTGTGGCAGTGAGGCTTATGTCTTCATACTTGAAGTTAAAATGTCAATCTGAACCAACACCTAATTTCTGGATGGATCTCTCTGTAGGTAGGAACAGGTTCAAGGGGCGACGTTACTATATTGCCTACCCTCATTGTTAATAATCGACAGTATCGAGGTTGGTCATAAATAAAATATATTCTAACCTTTTTGATAAAAATATTGATGAAACAAAAGTTGCAGGAAAATTAGAGAAAAAGGCTGTCTTGAAAGCTATTTGTGCTGGTTTTGAGGAAAATACTGAGCCACCTGCTTGTTTGAGTGATGGTGAGGTTCATTAGTTTTGTACTAGTCTTCAACTTTTTTTACTTTCATGATTGAAACTGAAAGATAAAAACCTTTCACTATTGCCAATGGTCATGACACAGACATAGAAACAAATGAATGTCTGGACAATAATGGTGGATGCTGGCAAGACAAAGCATCCAACATTACCGCATGCAAGGTACCAATTCAATGATGTTTTGACATGATTGCAGCATATTCTTCGTTTAATGGTTTCATCATCTTTCAGGATACCTTCCGTGGCAGAGTCTGCGAGTGTCCTGCATTTGGTGGGGTGCAGTTTAAGGGTGATGGTTATAACAATTGTGAAGGTAGTCTTTGGGTCCTTTCTTAAGAGATCTAGAATTTGAACCTCCCAATATGCATCACGTCTTCATCAACTTGAATTTGGATCCTTAACTAGCTGAATGAAAGTAAAAGAAGGCTAATTATTTCTACTTAGTGAATATTTTTTCAGAGTGAAGAACTTGTACTATCACCCTGTTGTCTTCCAATCCATCTTTGTTTCATTGTGCTGTATTGACCTGCTTGTGCATATAAAGGAGATTGATCATCTCCTAGAAACAGGTTTCTTGTGTATATTATCTTTTGTTTGTCATAACAAGTAACCCAACATACATTCATCAGGTGGATCAAGTCCGACTCTTTGCAAGTTGTTCGTTTTGTAAAGGGCTTAACTCCCACACCATGGTTTTTGTGATGTCTCTTCTGTGACACCCCCATTCTTGTTGACAAACTGAAGGTTGTGAAAATTATCCATATTCCTAGAACCTCTAACAATGTATGCCACTCGCTGGCATTTTTTGGTAGGTCTCATAGTTCTTTTTTTCTGTATTCTGCGGATGATCTGCGAGCTCAGCAGTTTGTACTCACTCCTTAGAGTAATTTAGGTGCTTTCCTTTTCCCAAAAAAAGGAAAACCATACATTCATCAGGGTCATACGGTTTTCTTTGCAACCTTTATTAGCTTGTGAAAACATTGTTTGAACATGTATGTGAATCAAGGTGTTTTTCTGTTAGTTCATTGGCTTTTGTTACTACATTTGGACCTAGTATTTTCATTTTCTTCATAATTGTATTATGCCTGCATTGTTAGATATCAAAGCACTAAAAATCATATCATAATTTTGATTGTTTATATAGGAGGAAATATTGGCCAGCTTCTTAGTTCGCCTTGGAATCTCTGGATGGTTTTTTTTTATAACCTTCATGGGTGCTAGGATCTTGACAAACAAATAAAAGAGAACACAAAATTTTTTGTTGTCTCAAACCACCATAACTAAAGTGATTAATCCCATAATTAATCATTTAAAGCTTTGGATGAAAGGAGTATTTTATAGCTACAGAAAGTTATGCATAAAAGGATGTTTGATGAATTTATCTGGTCTATATGACCTAAGACGAACAAGCTATTTACATGCCTTAATACCATTGAAATGTTTAAGATTGCAGTTGCTTTTTTATCTGAGTGTTAATTATATGACAAGAGAGCTAAAGACAAAGAAACCATTATGGAAGTAGTACCAGTTGCCTACACTAGTACTTAAGATGCTCTTGGACTTAAAAATTAGTCAATACATTTATCGTTTTCAAATAATTGCATCCTGCTGAAAGCTTGTCAGCAAATAGGATGACAGAGGACCCATCTTTCAGCAGCCTGGACAATAGCTTCTCACTGTTGGTTTATCATTCAAAATGTGCCTAATTTTTCGTTGGAAACAAAAGCGTTGACCTTATGTCTCCATCTAGTTAATGGAAAAGACAGCCTCTGAATCAACTCCTCACAAGTTTCTAAGAGTGGCACAAGAGAATGTTGCTTTGCCTTGCTCAAGAAACTCCACTAAATTTTGTGATCTTAGCAGAGAGAATAGCTTTATAGTTGATTGCTCACTATACTATATGATAGCTCCTCTCCTGCAAAAGCTGTCACTGAAAGGACTTTCTGTGCAAGATATTTCTTGCTTCAACATTTTTCCTTATGCGCCATCCACAGTAGTCAGTTGATGATAGTAGTTTCTTACTTCATCTTCTCTTCAGCAATTGGTCCTGGAAGGTGCAGGATAAACAATGGTGGCTGTTGGCAAGAAAGTCGTGATGGCAAGACATATTCTGCATGTCAGGTCAGTCCAGTTCTATGACCTATAATGTTGCAATAATATATCAATGTTGATCAATTAAGCTATGGCCTATGGGCTAATTGACTGTTCTGTGAGTGCAATTTGCTGATTCCAGAGTGATTTCAATCTACATGAATCTGTCTGTACAGGAATCTGGAGATGGTAAATGCCAGTGCCCAGCTGGATTTGAAGGTGATGGTGTCAAAGCATGTGAAGGTAAGATGATCACTTAGTTGCTCTTTCATGCAAGTAAAGTTGCATAAAAAAGAATATTTTTTATAATTTTAAAAAATGTGGTGTTGCTGCAATGCAATAGCCAATTCCTTTTCACTTTAAAGATTAGAAGGCTTTTGAGATCCAATCTAGTACAGCTGCACTTGCGCCAAATGATCAAATTAGTCATAATCTTTCTCTTTTCTTGATTTAGATATCAATGAATGCAAGAAGAAAACTGCTTGTCAGTGCCCTGAGTGTAGCTGTAAAGATACCTGGGGAAGTTATGATTGCACCTGCAGTGGAGACCTTTTATACATCAAAGAACATGATACTTGCATAAGTGAGATTCCAAGTTAATTTGTCCATGGTATGATCTGAGACACCATATCACAATATCTTTCTAATGAATAATGTGCAGGCAAGAAAGCCAGTGAAGCAAAGGTTACATGGGCTGCTGTTTGGGTGCTTTTGATAGTGTTGGCTGTTGCTGCATTTGGAGCATATGCTATTTACAAGTACAGATTAAGAGTAAGTAAACAAGATAGCACGATTATATCATCATTGCTTTTTCACAGGATATGATTTTCTCATCATGGGATTTTATTTGAAAGCATCTATATGACTTAAATCCATTATTAGGTTTTATACTGCCTAATATTGAATTTTGAGACCTGGTTAACAGGGTTGACACAAGGTTGATAGTGATTCGCAACTAGTTGTAGAATTTTTTGAATTTTTTAGTGCAGTCAATTTGGGAGAATTGGTGCAAGTTGTTGGTGGAATCTTTAATGGAGACTCTGTAATGGTAACTGCACTCAGTCACAAAACCTGTTGATTTTTCTTCCTAGACCTAATATCTAGGGAATAGTAATTCGTTGATTGCAAGAGCTTAAACTACGTATGAAAAAGTAAATAATCTTTCTGTGGCACATTATCATTTAGGTTTCTAGGCGATCCTTGCCTATGACTGCCTTAAATATGAATTTGGTTCTAACCTCAGCTGGTTGATATTAGATCAGTAACTTTGCTTGTAACTTTATTGGATCCTTGACATATCCTGGTCAATTTGAATTATACTCTAAAGCCGACCCATATTGTAGGACATTTACTGTTTCAGGGCAGTGGGGAGTGGAAACCAAATGGAACACAATGGATAGAGCAAGTCCAACTGTGACCCTTTTAGACTTGTTACCAACGACAACATGATGACTACCATGGTTCTGAACACAAGTTAAATTCTCTTAAATAGTAACTGCAACAGCAGCAGTAATAATCAAGGATTGAAATATCGTACTGTACCGGAGTTTCGATATTCGTCCGATACAATACGGTACTGTATACTGAGCAATATACTATTCGGTATATATATATATATATATTAATATATATATATATATAATAAAATAAAAATTCGGCGACGTCGCCTCGGTAACGTCACATATATATATATATATATATATATATACATATAAAAAGATTTTTTTATATATAAATATTTTTATTTTCCTTCTCCCACGCGGAGCGACGCTGCCGATATATATATATACACACACCGCCCGGTAACAAGTGATTCATGTACCGGTCTGCTGACGGATCGGTACGTTCCAGACGGTATTATTCGAAATTGAAGACCTTGGTAATAATAACAAGTTGTAAGTTCTGTCTTGGATCAGCTACATGGATCTTTCCCCCTTATTGAGCTATGTTGAGGTTCATATATCTAGTTGGCAATCAATCTCTATTTGTTGTTTCTTATAAAGATTTTAGTCTTCCATTACCTCTACACCCACCTCTCCAGTCTCATCTTGCAAGTGCAACTGCAGACTCGACATAGACTTATCCATACTATAATAAATAGTTTGGTTACTCAATCTTATGCAATCTTTAATAGCAACTAAATTCATCCATCTTAATATCCTTATCTCTGGGATACTATCTTTCATGTATGATTTTATTTTCATTGGTTTTGTATTTGGCATGTAATATTGCATTTGTTGCTACCTACATTGAGAAATAGCCTCGCATGATTGATTGGCATGGTATTAGGATTTGATCTATGCATGTCTTTCATTAATTCCAATGATAATCGTTACTAAGATCATGATGCCCATGGTTTCTGAATTCAATTTTGAAGTCGTCTCTTAAAAATAAATTACCAACTAAGAAATATTTTTCTTTATTTTTTATGTTTTCCATTGATTTGTAGCTAACAAATTATGATTTGTTTACCATTTGCAACTAGGAAGTAGCTTGACAAATTTGATTGGTGTTGTTCATATGGTTTAATTTTGTGCCTTGTATATTATTGGGCTTGCTCCTCGATTGTTTCACTTGGTTCCCATTTTGCAGTCATATATGGACTCAGAGATCAGGGCTATAATGGCACAGTACATGCCCTTGGACAGCCAAGGAGAGGTTCCAAACCATTCTCACGAAGAAGATCATGCCTGAAATTTTCCAATTTGCATTTGTGATCATTCTTATTCCACGTTGTCCCAGCATGAAAGGGATTCAGGCCTTGATGGCGAAATAAAAGATGCATGGTGGATTGCCCATAAAAGAGTGGAAACAGATGTATAAGGGGACAGCAATTGTGTGCTACGATGGAACGAGGGTTGTGACGATCTATAATAGTACTCCTTATGTAATTGTACATGTATAAACTTCTTATGTGCATTATCTCCTACAGTTAGCTACATCTGCAAGCAGTCCAAGGTGTGTATTTAGACATATGTTGAGTTTAACTAGCACTTGACTGACAAATTGTTCCGAGTTGCTTTGCATTGTTTTCCGCCGAAACTGGAGCTTCCATCACTTTTTGAGGAATAGTAATAGCATCTTCATACAACCTATGAATGTTCTTTGAGTGAAGAACCTTGTAAGATACATACACCCTATAGGGTGAGTATTTGTACTCATGGACAGGTATAGAAGTCTGCAAAATGACTCGTTAAATGATAAGCTTAATTTGCAATTCCATAGAATTTATCATACAGGAAACCATGGTCTCCTACATTTGTTGTAAAATATCATATATCTGGACAATAGAGAATACTGAAATGATGTTTGGGTGAATTTTATTTTTATAAAAAGCTTCTCTTCTCAAAACTGTGGTTGTTTTTATTTTTTTCATGAATTCGGTAGTGATGTTTTAAGTTTAGGGTATCTTTCTGTGGATTCTAATCTAGCCTACGCTGTAACATCTGTCACATATGTGGGCATGAAAGATCAAGCTTTCCAAGCCTCCAAGAAATTTCCGTTGTATTCAATTATTTGTGACACGTGGTATCTGCATTGGATTACAAGATAAATACCCAAGTATTTATGACTGGAGCTCTTATGATGAACATTCTCATCTTTCTTTTTCTCTATTACTCATTATCTGATATGAATTTTTGAGTAAATGTAGTCGAATTAGGCACTTGTATTGATTTTACATCTAAAGAACAATGTTCTCGTCATCACCTCTATAGAAGAAGATCCCATTTGCTGAGCCAGAACATATAGTTCCAAAGATGAGGATAAAGAAAAGGAAGGTTATGAACACCATGGTCCCAGAGTCATCCATCCCCCCTTTGGGTTCCAGAGTTGACCGAGAACCGATCTTATTTGGATGTCACTGCTGAGACTGTGGAGAGATCTTTAGGTCGAATCCAAGGTTCATGCCATTGTAAGCAATGGGAGCATACATCCACAGCTCCTCGGAGCTCAAGAGCTGCAAAAAATGCACGTTGGTTCACAAATGTGTCTGGAATTCAACGAAGAGGGAGAAGAAGAAGAAGAAGAAGAAGAAGAAGAAGAAGATGCCATATTCTAACCTTGATTTGGAGCTGCAAGAACTTCACATACCTCACTGCTTCTTCAAGCATCGTGCTGATGTCTACCTGACAGAGTAATGAGATGCTCATCAGCTATATTGCTCCAAAAGCAGACAAGAATGAGATCGACAAGACAATATAAGACGCTTACTTTCGTTCCATTTGGAATCAAACTCTGCAAAATCCTCAGCCTCTCATTGATCCTTTGCCTCCTCTTCTGCAGAGCATATTGAATCACAACAGTTTCAGAACCCGAAGACAACGTATCGAAAACAATGTTTACTCTGAATCAGGTTTCTACCCTCGCATAGAGGCTCTGTGGATCGGTTGCTGACCCTCGACCAGCTCTTGTCTTCCTCTCGTTTGGATTCATGGCCGCAGACCCTTTCGAGCTGCAGCTCGTGGCGCCTGCTCCCTTGAGCTCCTGAGACCCATTTGAGTCATCCTCCGAGCTGTAGCAACAGGAGCCGTGAAGATTCATGTCACCATTGCTCTCTTCCTCGTCAGCATACCGACCGCTTCTATGAACCTTCTTGGAGGTCACCTAAAACCGATCATGTCCGTTAGAACAAGCGAATGCAGTAGATCAATCAGAGGTGTATGTGTATGTACTCACAGGTGCCATGGCTCGGGCCTTCTTCCTGAGACTTCCCATATGGTTGTCATCCTCTTCTACCATTGCGGGCACTTCATGGTCACCAACATGCAACCCTCTCTTGATGGCTTGCGAGGCATGAGGATCAGGAAGATGAGGTTTCGGAATAGATTCAACAGCTTCATCACTGCTGACTTCAACCGGAAAGGATGGGGTGGCGATTTGCTCGAGCAAGTAGTAGCCTTCATCAGCAGCAGGCGTGCAAATGCCTTGATTCCAATAGTACGGATTGCAGCCAGAATCATCAGAACAGTGGAAAGTATTAGCATTATGATCAAAACAAAGCAAGTGTTGGATCCCAGTGCTTGGATCTTGATCTTGCATAGAACAAAATAGCTGTGTCATGACTTCAGACTCCTCCACTGACATTAATGGATCAAAGGACTTCCAGCTTGCCTCCAATGCCAGTCCTTGAGGGTCCATTTGTGTGAAGACTTGGGGGTGGAGGTAGCAGGAAGCAAGCTTGTTTGGATGATGAAATAGCTTGTCTGAACATTACAAAGTTCAGTGAGTATTTATATGGTTGGATGTATAAGAATTGAAGGCTTCACTCTCTAATCATCATATATGAATTAAATTTTATTCAAGAGAGCTGAGAGCTGATCACGGGCGATCGATGATACAGCTAAGATGGATGCAATGATGCATAAAAAAGAAAGGAGTCAGGATCCATTGTGACAAAAAGAACATGATATGTTGTTATCTATGACTTTGCTAAGATGCAATCTGCTGGAGAATGATTGAATGACCATGAGCTGATGATTAACTGAGGTTTAGATTAGGAAATCATTGATTGGAAGTGTGAGAAAAACTATTATCTGGCAATGAACAGGATGTGGGTAATTTGATTATAGAAATGGAGAAGAGGTTGCCATGTTGTTGTGAGACCTCTCCAGAGTTGTAGGGGAGGGACACAGTATCAAAGATAATGATCTCTGTCCTGCAAGGAGGATGCACACCTAATTACTGTTTCCTCTCATGGCCTTCGACCTCTCAATGAATTCTTTATATACTGCCCCATGAACTCAGAAGAATCACATTCACAAATAACATTCCATGTCTTTTGGACATAGACAGATGTGAGAAATGAAGTGGGCCTATCATGCCTTAAACTACTCTACCATTTCTGTATTGTAAGGCAGTATATTGGGACCATCAAGAACAAACATTAACCATTTCAGGATGGATTTAATTTACATTATCCAAACATCAACAAGCACATGAGAAACTCTATCTAAGTGGCCATTAACTCAGCTGTGATCTTCTGAAAGATTTGCCTGACCCTTTGCAAGATATCTACTAGCACATGAGTGTTGCTGTCCGACTGCTAGATGAAGTATTATATTTGTGGGTAGGGAGAGAAAGAAATGCACCATGGCCTTTGGAAGTCATGAAGATACAGCTGTGTCAGGGATCTCAGTGCCTCTTATTCTTACTCTTTAAACACAAACTCTCTTTGATTGGCCAGTTTAACATTAAACAAACCTTTGATAAATGCATGTTTCCATGTACACCTCCAATCTTAAATGCAGATTTGGTTAGGAACAAAGGCCTAATGATCTTTCTTTTAGTCTGTAATGAAAGAACTAAATTAGTTTATATATGTATCATCAGCTAAGAAAGAAGTTAACAATCATCCTTCTTTTACACAAAACTAAAACTTCAATGCATGAAAGGAAGCTCTAATAAACAAACATGTTAAGCTTATATGGAGAACAGAAGCCACTCCTTTGTCTCAAAGCATATACATTTTGGCCTTTGCCATATTCGTTAGGCAGCATATGGTAGATAGCAGTGACTCTTGAGAAGCTGGAAAGAGTCCAGTTTGAGAGCTGTCGCTTAGTTGTGACATTACCCATGACAAGTATGCTAAGACTCTCTCGCCAACAGGGGATATAGAGAGAATCGATATACACGTAATCTTACCTCGATACCTCTCTATTTAGAGAGACTATTTATAGGATCCATATATTAATCTCTCATATCAGAAAGAAATAGACATAGATTGCAGGCTGTAGATTAATAAACATATAAAACATTGATTATAGACTTAACCTTAATGTGTATGTGTATATATGTATGTATAAACGTATAATATATGAGATAAATAGGATTTAGTCATAATCTTATTATTATTATTTTTTACAAAGGATAAGTGATGAAGGTAAGATTCGAGTCTAAAACCTTATGATAAACCGTTCAGATCTTTACTTGCTAAGCTATATGATCCCTTCAATTTCATTAATTTCATATGTTTAAAAGGATTATAATTCTTCATGATCTACCTATGATATTTGACTTTTATCATTGAGCTTATGATTAAAGGCTTTAAGTATAGATATAATCCCACTCCATGAATATGAAAGAAGTTTATATTACAAGGAAGAAAAAAACAAGAGCCAATCAAATTGTCAATGTCTTAAAAGATCGTGCACGAGTGAGGAAAGTTTTAGAGTACAGGAGGATCTAAACACCACAAATCTTTTGTGTTCCGTTCCCCCTGTGGTGATGGACTCATCATAAACTATGGTGAAGCATGTGTCCTCGTGGGTCTTTTATTAACGATGAGCTATACCTAAAGACATGGTGTGATGAAGATGATACCCTTCCATCTGCCCTACGTGTTGGCTGTTGAATCATCTAAAGACTTACGGTCTTTGTTAAACCTCATTGAAACTTGTCCTTCTTTACCATCTTACTGAAATGAGATTTAACAGCGCTTTAAATTCTTACCACACACATTGAGTGTAACACTCTAATTTAATCCCACATAAAATGTAATGAAAATTTTGGATAAATTTACAAGCATTAGATGGGTCTATTATCGCTAATTTAGATTTGAGTATCTTGAATCAACAATTTAGACACGACAAACTTAATAGGTTAATCCACTATTGGGTTAGCATCATTTCGAAGTATGTTAGATCCACGACTCGACGTTAAGTGAAATGAGATTAGGCGATAGTTCACTCAATAAAGAGTTTATAGGTCAATCTATTATTGGGGTTAGACCTAATGTACATCATGTTAGATATTCCATAACTTTTTGAGGCTAAGTAAAGGAGATTTGATTTCATTATAAAGATTTAAGCATCATAATTTTTTTATGAAAGGCAAATAACCATAGTAGCTATGAGGTAGTAACTACTAAATCGAAAAAATGAAACTACAACATGACTGTCTTTGCACCACAAGAAAAAGCCTCGAAGAGTTCTTAGACAAGTAAGTCCGTAAAGACAATTGAGTGGTCACTCACATTTTTAGACATCTTTGGAAATTGTATCTTTGACTAACCAAATCATCACAATAATGTTGCTGAGCTTATAATCCTAAAGGCATAAATGGCTATTTCGGATCTAAATGGATCTACCAGACCTTTTGGAGACACGTAATTCCAATGGCTTGCACTGGAGAAGGAAAACATGGCGTCAAAAAGATGGGAACGAATTTTTAACATATTATGAGAAAGACAATCAAAATGTGATATGTACTAAAATAATAATTTTATGTTGTTAAAATTGAAAAAAAAAATCAGACGATATATAATATGTTCGGGTCACAATGAAATAACTTAATCTTTTGAATCGTATTAGTATCCAATCTCGTGTACTAGAACTTGAATTTAAATCTAACGACAACTCATATGGAGAGATTCGATTCTTAGGGTATCATTCATTATTAATCTCATTTCTAAACTATACTTTTTTTTAAAGATAGTATGGAAAATAAAACACCAAATACTATACTAACCACATACACCAAATACAATTAAGTTGATTTTATTTAAGTTATATAGATACAAAATTTATTTTTGTATCTATATATGGCAAAGGATTATTTTTTTCTTTGTAGACAATATGACTATGATGAAAGATTAAATAATATGGATTTATTTAGAGAAAAGCAATACATATTCTTAGACAACTATTGGTGTAGGAAGAGGTAAAAGGAGACCGAAAAATATTTTAAAATATTATAGAGTTTAATGTTAGAAAAAAAGATACATATAGTCGATACCAAACAAAAGTCTTCTTTTGATATTAGACACAAAAGAAAAAAACTTAATTATATATGATTTACACTCATTTTGATAGAATTGAAATTTAGCTAACATTTTTATGGAACTTGCACAGTGATTGTGTCTAATTATAATGTTAAGTATTATTTCCTACGCATAAATTCCATTGGTATTAATTAGACAAAATAACCATATTAAATAAAGGGGGTTACTCACTACTAAGAATCAAATTAACGAATATTGAGCTGAAATTAACTAACATCAAACAAATAAATCTACATAAAACCTTTCATATGGTACTATGACACAAACTTGCATGTTGCCCTTCATGTTAATATTACTGCAAGTCACAGAGAGAGAGAGAGAGAGAGAGAGAGAGAGAGAGAGAGAGAGAGAGTTGAGAATCAATACTAACATGCTAATCGAAGCAATGAATATTGCTGCATGTTTAAGGGAGACAGAGAGTTGAGAATCAATACTAACATGCTAATCGAAGCAATGAATATTGCTGCATGTTTAAGGGAGAGAGAGAGTTGAGAATCAATACTAACATGCTAATCGAAGCAATGAATATTGCTGCATGTTTAAGGGACTTGCATGAAGCCTTTCATGTAATATTGCTGCAAGTCAGAGAGAGAGAGAGAGAGAGTTGAGAATTGATACTAAAATGCTAATCTAAGCAATGAATACTACTGCATGATTAAGGGACTTGCATGATGCCCTTCGTGTTAACATTACTGCAAGTCAGAGAGAGAGAGAGAGAGAGAGAGAGAGATGTGAATCGATGGTCAGTAACATGGTAATCTAAGCAATGAATCAGCACCAAATAGCACTTACAGAGGCAGTCTAATTTGCAATGCAATTGTACTGTTGCTTTCAAGCAGGCAGCCAAGCCGTGGCGAACACCACGTTGTGCCCTTTCCAAGTGAGCATCAAGTCCTCCTCATCCCTCTTCATCCCCCACCCAGCCGCGTGCTCGTCCAGCATGCTCTTCACTTCCCCCGCCGCCTCCTCCGTGAACCGCACCGACCGGAACCCCGTGGCTCTCATCCTCTGCGCCCACCTCCCCTTCCGCTCCAGCCGCTCCACTCTCTGCACACCCTCTTCCGCGATCACGTTCTCGATCTTCCACCCCACCCCGGCCTCGTACCACCGCCGCTGCTCGCTCCCCTTGGGTAGAAACGTGTCCACCGCGTCATACGGGATCCACAGGTAGTTGAACGCCGACCGCAGCCTCCTGACCACGTCGCACGCCGTGAAGTCGGCGTCCTCGTCCACCACCGTCACCAGTGTAGGCCCCAGGCTTCGTAGAGCCTTGAGGAACAATGTCCGGAGGGAGAGCATTGGTGGACTTACGTTCGTGGTGGAGGCGATCACTCCGACCGTCTCCTCTGGTATGTAGTGCAGCAGCATCTGACAGTTCACGATCAGGGCTTCGCCTTCGGAGACTAATTGTTGAACCTTTAGTTGTTCGATCAGTGAAACGAACGCATCGCTGGGATCAGAAGGGATCACTCCGAACTCCATAGCTACGTTCCTAGAACGCGCGAAATTGACCAGCCGCGACCCCAATTCATCGTACGTCATGTTCAGAATCGGCGGCGCCGCAGTCGTCGTGAGGCCTGAAACGGTGAGCCTTATGAACGGCGGGCCTTCGGGACGATTGGCTAGCAGGTCGATGAGGGTCGGCATCTGCATGCAGTGCGTGGTGCTGAGATCGACGATATGGACCATGGGCAGCCCCTCGACCGCCTCTGCGATGGCAGCGTTCGCAGCAGCGTAGCCGAAGCGGTGCCAGGGAGTTAGATCGATGAAGCTGGCAAGGTCGATGGCGGAGAAGCGGTGGAGGTGGAGGGCGAGTTCGGCGTCGGCACGTGCCGCCACAGCCGTGAGAATCTTGCAGGAGCCGGTCCTCGAGGCTCGGGCGATAAGGGCGCGGAGGAAGGCGGACGTCAGGCGCTGGTTGCAGTCGCCGTCCGGAGGAGCGATGTTGTTGAGAACCCACAAGATCTGCTGGGCGAGGGTGGCGTCGTTGCTCTCGATGGCGTTGGCGAAATGGATGAGCAGCTGCTCCATGCAGCTGGCGGTGTTGAAGCTGCCGAGGGGGGAGGCCAGAAGGCGGCCACGCCACGGCCACGAACCACCTAAGGAGGGCTTCGGCGCGTCGTCCTCTTCCAACAACAGGCTTAACCCATCGGGACCGATAGGAGGCAGCAGTGGTACACTTGTAGTGAATTGCATCATATGTTGAAAGAGAGAGAGAGAGAGAGAAGGGGAGGCAAACCAGTACAGAATAGCAGTAGAGAAGTGGATTTGGTGTTTGTGCAGGGCATATATAGAGGGTTGTGTGTGCTTTGGGATCTCTACTTGTTGCCGTTAATATGGAGGATGGAAAGGGAGATCGAACAGGTTGATGTGAAAATCCCAATGCTCCAGTTTGCAGTAGGGTTTGCGTGAGCGAACCCAAGAAGTTCCTGACTCACAAGTACAAGACCTCTGTTCACTTCGGGAACAGTAGAAGTACACAGTCGACTACATGTGTGGAGGTTGGGAAGATGGTCAGCTCCTATCGAGACTGGAAGGACTTTATCCACAGAGAGAGGGGTGAGCTTCTGATGTTGATGGCATGTGAGGAGGACGGCTATGGAGTCTGGCTGTATATGAGATGTGGGATTTGTCTTCTTGTCAGAGATTGATTAGAGCTAGAGAGAGAGAGAGAGAGAGAGAGAGAGAGAGAGAGATGCTCACGGGCAGGCCAAAGCAGGGTGATATCAATCAGTGTGTGACCTCTCACTACAATGCATCTTCCCAAGTTTTGCCCGCCACTTTACCCGCTCTCCATCAAAGTAGCAATCACTCGGTTCCCCACACCTTTGCGTTCCTCTCTCTATCCTCACCGGTTTGCACAAATTTAGTTGCGTTCATATCACATCACATCCCAAAACATATACTTCATAGAGATAAAATTGATGTTGCTAAAAAGAAAAATAATTAGTGTTCTAAATCATACTATAGCAAAAACAATTCATAAATTAATTATACAATGAAATATTGCAACTTCTTGAATGAGATACACTCAAATAAATTGATGTCTTCTATCTAATTCATGTTTTATGGGACTTCCAAGGATGCCTATACCTGATGGATGGATAGTAAGAGACAATAAGAAATTTTAATTTATTATAATTCATATAAATATTTAATATATGATTTTTATTTATCATGAAGGTAATTTAAAATATTTTATAGTAACCTCTCACAAGTGACTAATAAAAATAAACAAATGGGGTTCCAAAGAATTCCCAATACATAATATATTATGGAAGATTGTACTAAAATTCCATTTCATCTCTCAAAAGCTTGCATGATTGATTGTTCATGCATGCAATCCTGGAAAAGGAAGACTATATAAAGAGCCACGAGGGCCATGCGCACACTAAGTAGTGAAGCTCTCAAGGAGGTAGAATATTTGCTGTCGGTAAGGCAGCATAAGGTAAAGAAAAGATCTTCTCGTATTCACAAGTAAGATAATTAAGTGAGATGTCAACATCATTGATCGAAACATATGGGTGATTTCAACGACAACAGCATGTTTTAGTCAAAATTCCTCCATAAACATTGTTGTGCTGTCTTATAAGAGAGAGAGAGAGAGAGAGAGAGAGAGAGAGAGAGAGAGAGAGAGAGAGACAACCTTGTCGTTGTGATGGTGGCTCGTAGGAATGCTACGTTGGGATGGCTCATGAATGATCCTTCCAACAAAAAGAATGGGAAGATAATAAGATGAAACAATTGATGCTTGTGATGGTGGTGAGTACTGTATATATATATATATATATATCTAGTCAAAACATTCAGAAGGAAGAAAAGCTGAAGTCCGTTGGCATCTACCTTGTTCTCGAGTGACACCAACTCAGAAAAGCTGAAGACCCACACCGACGCAAATGGCACAACGAATCATCTCTTTCATGCAAAGCTGACCACCTTCGTTGTTGCACGATTTGTAGGAAGTACATTTACAGGCACAGACACCAAGAAGAGCATCAGAAGAATCTGGTGGAAAGCATATAAGGAGAACAATGTAAGTTAAGCCTGCGAGCTTTGTTAATTCCCTGATGACAGTACTAATGCCAGAGAACAAATAGCCAAACTAAAAGACATGCAACTTTCTCGAGAAAGAATTTTCTTGCTTTCCTGCACTCTTTGTTCGGTTGTTCCAAGTGGACAACACATAGGTCGAGAGCTCAGGCATGAAAGTAAGAAATGCGAACATGTGCTCAAGGTGCCACCCTCAGCTCTTTGAGGACTCGCTGACAATAGTAGTTGAGATGGAAACAAGCACACAAACAGTGCATATATGCCCAGGACATGATGAAGCCAAGAAGATACAGACAATTTTCTAGGATGTGGAGCTGTGGCAAAAAGGAAAGGTCTTTCTGTAAAGATTCTACCTGAGTTATGCTATTGGTTTCATGCATGATGGCCTGAAATGTCTGCATGCCAATCATTTCAGAGGACTCACTGTGCGTGTATATGATATATGAGATTGGATCGAGACAGTGGGGAAATTTTGGAAAGAGGAGCAATCTCTAATTAGTTTGGTGGAGTTTTTCCTAGCATGAAGCTCATTTCACCTTTCTCCCTGAATAGTGTGGACTGCTGTGGCACAACTTTACTGAATAGGGAACGAGAAGACTGAAAAGGAAGCTATGAAAAGATGGAGGAGGAGAAATATTATATAACCTATTTATTTACTGGGTAATCACAGCTTTATTTATAGCGTGAAACACAATCAAATCAATCTCATAAATTACTTTTGGATGGTGCAAATTAGGGGGGAATGTCTAATCTTCTTGGTAGGAATGATATGAGATCCAGTTTACATGGTTAAAGATAGATTTAAGAATCCCCTCACCGATGCACACGTACTTTAGATTCATGATCCATAAAGTTAATGGGCCAAGATGGCCCATTAAATCAGAGCCCAGCCCAAGAACAAAGTCACAGAACGTGTCTTCTATGAGATAAGAGGATTTAGATCTTTGATCAATTCTCATTGGTGATGGATGATGGCCCAAGATAGCCTTAAAATCTAGTAAGTTATATACACATAAATGTAATCTTAAAATCTAGTAAAAAAATATAAAAACATATAAGAAATAAAATTATATTTACCTGTTGCATCAAGATCCCTCGACATGTGACCACCCTCCTCGACGTCCCTTCCGGTTAGTTGGGGTCTGGTTCCGATCGTTCGAGGCGTGGTTCCTCTATGGCATCGGTGGGGAGGGGCCGACAATGGAGATAACTGCGAAGCGGGAGGCACACGACGAAGAAAGGAGTGCGACGATGATGGTCACGATCGAGTTGAGAGGCGAAACCGCTCCGCTTGGGTAATACCTTGGTGGCGCCTGACATCAAAGTAGGAATACATGACGAATGATCGAACAATGATTTGACCAGGTGAGAGCCGCGACCCTCCCATGTTTGTGGACCTCGAGGAGTTGTACCAACAATATTTAAAGATTAAAAAGGACATGCTCCCAATCACTGGCATAACTATTTTTAGTCTGAACACCTCAATTTTTATTTTTTTTTCAAAATATTTTTTTTATAAATGATCATTTTGACTTTGATCTCCTTGTATCCGCCCGCATGCTCCCAAGCAACCGCCGAAGGCAAAAAAGTGGAAGTACCATCCAAATCCATGAGTCAAAGTCCGAGCAACTTTGAGTGAACCAACAAACACTCAAGTGCATTCTGACGCTCAAGTAGGATAGCTCACAGACCACCTTTACCTTGCATTCAGCTCCAAACACAGACAACAAACGCAAGCACCCATCAGTCTTCAGCACACAAACATCATATCACTCCAAAGGTTCATCACACCGGCACAAGTACTTTTAGCTGAACAATAAAGCCCCCAAAAGCCAAAAAGATCCCAAAACATAAGTGGTTTGTGAGGTACAAGCAGTTTCTCATGTTTCATGCCATACGAAGTCCTCTCCAAGATTGGGGAGAACAGGAGGTGCAATGATGAGTCAAATCATTAAACACACCTTTCCTTAGGACCTCCCAAAATAATGCTGGACCTCTGAAAATTACATCATCATGTACAAAGAGACTATAGAGCCATAGGTTATACAACATTGAAACATGCATGTATTTCATTTCTACAAAAAAATATGCATAGAATTAAACAGATATGGCTGCAGTTCAAGCATGAGAAGAATGAAATAGGACAACCGGAGAAATGACATCAACAACCATAACAAGTCAATGTGATTCAGATCGCTATGTTAAGTTCCAACTAAATCAAAAAGTTCAATAGGTAAACAAAATTCATAGGATCACATTAATGGAGTTCAGTAACAAACTTCTGAGACAAGCTCCATCCTGCAGGCTCCATCTCGAATAATGCAAACATCTTCAGCGGTACTGCACAACCCAATAGCAAACAAGTTAAGTGAAGGGTTGTGCCAGAAAGTGCTTAATTGCACCAACAGAAAGCCATGGTTCAACAAATATAGACACAAATTACAAGTAAATAAAAAAAGAGAAGTAGGCTTATTCGATCCTCCTAGTAAAATATGTCAACTCAACTACATAACAAGATCTAGAAAAGTAATGCAATTGCAGGAGTAGAAATTTAAGCTTCCATTTTGAACATGAAATCAAACTTCCAATAGCCATATAAACAATGAAACACAAATTAACATTGTCGATGAACAATGTCACAACGTGAATTTTTTTTATTTTTTCACACATTCAAACCAAGTAGATAAATATCATTTTATTCATCATTCATAAACATTTATTACAATTCATTTATTTATCAAATCATAAATAAAAAAATAAACATAATGATGTTAACTTCAAGAATCATCCAAAGGGCTCTACCTATCGGTAGAGGAAGGTCTGCTCTCCACTAGAATCCGAATTAGTACTAGAGGGAGGTTGCTTTGAAAATCAAAAACAAAGAAAATTCAACAACGCTGAGTAGGAACCCCAAAAGTTAACTCAAAATGAATATATGATCAAAATTCAATCATCCCATTGGCGTATATCAAACACTCAAAGGAGCACTCCCCCAACAACGGATGAAGAGGCTTTATCCTACGGGATGAGTTTATGTTCTCCCAATAGCGGAAGGAGACAAACTCATATCGCACTCCCAACAACGGATGGAGTGGTGTCCCACACCCGCCAAAGTGAGGACACGTTCCTCCCAACAGCAAATGAAGGAACCGTCCAACTGCCACGTCTGACGGCCCGCTAATCCTCGAAAGAAATCGCCCTACCTGCTCTCGACAGGGAAATAACATAATCTCACACTGGTCATGTCCATATGAGAATAAAATAACACATTTAAAACATCTCTTTCAAATATCATCAAATAATACAAATTAGCCCTCAATTGACTTGAACCCTAGTTCAATCGAGCCAATTGAACTCAATTTACTAAAACCTAATTGAACTGATCTCTAATCCTCATTTGACTGGTCTGGAACCACCCTAGACTAGTATAATTTGAACTAGATTAGGTTCATTTTAGGTTAAACTGACTTGAATAAGTCAATCAATTCGGAATCACCCTGAATCGATCTAGACTAATCAAGTCTAATTTAATTCAATCAATATTTGGGCTCAAATTCAACAACAATATTAGGTTGAATTGGGCCAGCCCATCTACTGGTCATGTGCATTACACATGACTAAGCATGCAACACATAACGCTGGCCCAGCCCTGGCCCATGGACTGGTCATGTGCATCGCATGTGACCACCCATGATGGTTGGGCTGGGTTAGCCTACGAGTCAAGGCCTGACTCGTGGGTTGGGCCTAACCTACGGGCTAGGCCTGGTCTACTGAGTGGGCTTGGCCAGTGGGCTATGACCTAGCCTATAGGTTGGGCCATAGCCTATAAGCAATTTCAATCCAATCAATATCCAATTTCATACCACAATATATATTCATTAACAATATAAACAAAAACATAATAACACATTAAAAGATAGATAATATTATGATTTCTATTCAAATTTAAAATGTTATTTCCTTTTATTAAAGCTTATCTCTTTATCTATCTTTTAATGTGTTATTATGTTTTTGTTTATATTATTAATGAATATATGTCGTGGTATGAAATTGGATATTAATTGGATTGAAATTGCTTATAGGCCAGGCCCAACCCATAGGTTAGGCCATAGCCCACTGGCCAAGCCCAATCAGTAAACCAGGCCCAGCCCGTAGGCTAGGCCCAACCCACGAGTCAGGCCTTGACTCGTAGGCTAACCCAGCCCAACCATCATGGGTGGTCACGTGCGATGCACATGACCAATCCATGGGCCAGGGCTAGGCCAGCTTTGTGTGATGCATGCCTAGTCATGTGTAATGCACATGACCAATAGATGGGCTAGCCCAATCCAACCCAATATTGTTGTTGAATTTGAGCACAAATATTGATTGAACTAAACTAGGCTTGATTAGTCTAGATCGATTCAGGGTGATTCCGAATTGATTGACTTATTCAAGTCAGTTTAACCTAAAATGAACTTAATCTAGCCCAAATTATACTAGTCTAAGGTGGTTCCAAACCAGTCAAATGAGGATTAAAGATCAGTTTAATTAAGTTCTAGTAAATTGAGATCAATTGGCTTGATTGAACTAGGGTTCAAGTCAATTAAAGACTAATTTGTATTATTTAATAATATTTGAAAAAAATGTTTTAAATGTGTTATTTCATCCCGATATGGACATGACCAGTGTGAGATTATGTTATTTCCCTGCCGAGAGCAGGTAGGGCGATTCCCTTCGAGAATTAACGGGCCGTCAGACGTGACAGCTTAACGGTTCCTCCATCCGCTGTTGGGAGAAACGTGTCCCCACTTTGGCGGGTGTGGGACACCACTCCATCCGCTGTTGGAAGTGTGATATGAGTTTACCTCCATCTGCTGTTGGGAGAACACAAACTCATCCCGTAGGATAAAGCATCTCCATCCGCCGTTGGAGGAGTGCTCCTTGAGTGTTTGATATACGCCAATGTGATGATTGAATTTTGATCATATATTCATTTTGAGTTAACTTATAGGATTCCTACTCAACATTGCTGAATTTTCTTTGTTTTTTATTTTAAAAACAACCTCCCTCTAGCACTAAATCGGATTCCAATGGAGAGCGGACCTTCCTCTACCGCTAGGTAGAGCCGCTTAGATGATTCTTGAAGTTAACATCACTATGCTTATTTTTTTATTTGTGATTTGATGAATAAATGAATTGTAATAAATGTTTATGAATGATGAATAAAGTGATGTTTATCTACTTGGCCTGAATGTGTGAAAAAATATGAAAAAAAAATCCAAGATGTGACATCTTTTTATGGTATCAGAGCCGACCTAGCATTTAGGCATGGTGAGATGGCTCGAGTAGGAAAAGGCTACTCGTAGACGGAGTCAGAAGACTCGTCACAGCGTAGAGCCACCACTGGGCTACGCCTCACATGCACTATGCTAGGACCTACGGTTATGTTGGGCCTTGACGAGGACGTCAAGCCTTTGAGTGGGGGTGATTGTAACACCCTCTGATTAGTCCCACATCGAAAGTGGACAATATTAAGATTAGTTTATAAGGGTCTGATGAGTGTACTACTATCAACTTCAGCTTAAGCATTTTAGTCAGTGGTTTAGACCAAACGAAATTGATAGGCTAATTAGCCCATCAGGCTCGGGTCGTGACAAACAATGTTCTCTCTTTTTGGTAACTGTCATCTGCAGGGCCCAGATGCTTGGAATGAATGGGAAAAAAAGGGTTCTTATGTTGAATAACCAGAATAATTCATCACCCTCTACAAGCATGACTACCCTAAGGTTCACCTTTGGGGGATACAGATTGCTTCAACAATCAATCAAGGTGGAAAACATATGACTGAATATAGCACTGCTAATCCCTTCATCATCATGCTATATTACATCTTGCCAACTACTAATGGGTAAAAAAAGCAGAAACACAAACGAACAGAAAATGGATCTTTCAAAGATTCACTTGCTACTCTTTAAGTTTGTTTACTAATGGGTTCCTTGAAAAGTGATTCAATAGCTGGTACCGTACAATCATGATGGTAAAACAGCATTTTAAAAGACATCAAACTTCTTTTCAAAATCATCATCCTAGACCATTCTACAAAATTCAAGTCTAGAAAGCCAAAATCAAACGACATTAAGTGCAACAAGAACAAGCACAAACATAGAAGTAATTCTAAGTTAATATCTAAACTTACAAAAAGGAGAAAAGTAAACAATCTTTGATAAAGAAAAATGGACGACAAAAGCTTCTAGAAGAACAGCAATAATAAGAAGGAAAAATGCAGAGGCAGAAAATAACAGCAGCTGCAAAATCATCACTCAACAAAATAATTGCCAAAACTAACCAAACTATTAACTAAATGAATTTTGCTTCAAAGAAAGAAATAATATATATACTCAACAAAATCCTGTCGACTAAATGAATGTCTTCCTCCAATAAATTCAAACAGGAAAATATCTTTCACCAATAAACTAACGTATTTACAAAAGACAAAAGACAAGCTAGAAGCAACAATAACCAACTACATTCATTGATCAATGCAGAAGCATAAATCTACCTTAATAAAGCCAATTTCTTTGGCGTTGCTGCGGAAGCACTGTCTGCAACACATAAGTCCATACTTCCTGATCAGTCCATGGGGGTTCCCACAAACTCGGCTGGAAAAGAAAGGCTAGTTCACATCATGATAAAGAAGCAGCAGATCATACAAAACGACATCTTTCATTTACAAGGCTAAAAAGGAATCAGATCGCCTAATACAAGTCCGAAGCCATCCAGTGTATGCCCTCTGTAACACAGATATGGGGATGTTAATTCTAACTCCTCAATGTGTTCTAGGGTTATGGCAACAACAGGTAGATTAGTTTTCGAGAACAAGGATGACAAGAACATCTACCGCTAACAAAATTCAGGTTATAAATTACAAAGCTCCATCAAATTTCATTAAATTCGTAAGAAAATAAGTTATAGCATACAAGGAAGTTGCCCAAGAACCAGGAAGACGCAATCAAGATCTTAACCAAAGAGAGTGAGTGAAGGTTCTTTAATTCCCCTGAAAGATTTCATCTTTAATCGAACTAGTTCCAGAAACTACATCAAACATGGGCAAAACGAAATCCGTAGAACCCTTGACACACAAGATAAAGGTATCACCGAAAGCACCAAATTCAACGAAGAAAGGCCGATATCGCTCACCAAACACGAGAACCAGGTCCATAGTTCTTGGGGTGCGAGTTCCAGACGTTCGAGTGCCCCATCTCTCTGCCCGCCCCGCGCCGCGCTCTCGCCCGATCGCCTCAAATCCTTCGACCAATAACATCGCGTCGAGCGACGGGTCCAAGCTTTTATAACGCCACTAGAAACCCTAGCAATTGGTCGACTCCATAGTGAAAGCAAACGATCGCTGCCGTCATTTCGTGATCGGACGGTTTGAGTTCTTGGAGTGCCTTTAGACGCTTTCCAAAGCCCATGGGCTGACTCCATAATAAGCCCATGGATTGGAGGGCCGAATCCCCTAAGAATCTTTCTACTAAATATTATTTCTGTCTAAATTTTAGTCCTTCTAATTACATACAACTATTTTGGTGGAGATATTTTATTTAATAAGTTAAAAAAATTCTATATATTTAAATTTTTATACAAAATATCAAATACCCTCTCTATATATTTTGGTGGAGCTGATTTGACTTTTTTAATGGGACGATAGATTCTGATTGGATTCAATTGAATCGAATACTTTCACCGAATCGAATCGATTCATTTGAAGTATATATATATTTTTTAAAATTATTTAAAATTATAAATCAGTTAATCAAATTAAATTAACTAATCTTCAATCGATTTGATATGATAAGTCTTAAGTGATTCCAATTTAACTTATTTTATTTTAATTAAATCGAAAATTGATTAGGTATAATTATCCTATTTGATTTGAACCGATTTAAACACCCAATGTGGCGCAAATGCAAGACCTCATATTTATCCTCTCCCACTTCGCCAAGTTGACCTCATCTTTTCGATCCACAAGAGAGCATGTCCTGTAAAGCTGTGGCGTGTAATGAATGGAAGCAATATGAGACAACGACCAGTCTAGTGAGCATATCAGGTGGTGGAGGAAACAGCAAGTCCATCTCCTTCAGATTCTGCTATCTTTACCTACCTTAGTTATGACTCCATCTGTGCAGCTAAGGGGACAATGAAGCATGGCAAAAGTACAGATGTGATGAACAGGTAAAGCATCCTTACCACTTTAGCTCATTGTCTGTTCTACAAGCATTCATAATCACAAGAAAACTGGTACAAAGAGGGAGTTGACCTAATCACTTGTGGATTCTTCAGCTATAAGAAACCTGAGTGATTCTTTTGAGATTTCTATTAGAGCTTTAGATTAGGCAAAGTGAAGCATCTCTTTCTAAGCTTAATAAAGTAGTTGTTGACACATTTTGATCTATCTTGGCATGTGGATTGGCTGACAGATTCTATTTACTATCATTGTTTTTTTCTCAGAAAAGTTAATAGACCTGAAATTGTAGGATATATATGCTTCGACTCTCAACCAGGAAGAACAGCTTAAGCATTTGTTCTTAGTAGACAAGATGAAATGGCAATTGAATTCATGCATCGTTTCGACCAAGAATGATGTGAGCAGCAGACAGGTCAACCTAAAGAGACTTGAAAATGATGGATAGATATGTCGAATAGAGTCATCTGTATTTGTTGCTGCAATTGTCATCAAGCTATAGATATGCTGCTTTTGATGGTGTCAAGCGATCTCCTTGTCTTCATCAAACACACAAACACAGCAAGAACAGCTTAGTGATCTTTCCCATCATCCAGCAGCAGAATCAATCATCCTACCTCTTTACTACCACTACAATATCCCATCACTGTCACCTCCAAAGTTGTTTTTCTTTGTGGATTCTACCACCCTACCAACATGAGCTTGGTGGAGTGGTGAGGTCAGCGCTAGATTCTTAACCTCTGATGCAAGGGATAAATCTTGTCTACCAAATGAACACTTGGCCAAGCTGTCAAGGAAAAGTTGGTGCCTTCATGAAATCTGGACAATTGTTTGCAACTTAACAAGTAGGTCAGTGATGCTCAACTCCATTTAGGTTCTTCTCCCTCAAAAGTAGAAGTGTCAGTTGGGAAATCTCAATTCCTTTGTTTAAGAGGAAGATGTAACTATCAGACAATTACCTAAATTTATGAGTGTAGCAATTTTGAGTTGTTTGTTTACATGCTAAACAAAAAAGTACTGATATTAATAATATTCTTCGTCTGATTACGACTTGACATGTGGATGATAATTTATCGTACATTATCACTATATAAATTGTAAGAAAATATGAATCATCATAATTCTATGAATATTTTTTTTTATCATAAGTAGTCATGGATCTAGAGTTATAAATATAGATCATTCTTTTTTTATGTTTTCTCATATCGCGTATCAATTGATTTGGGTATCGAAAGGAACTTATCATATTTAAGTTTGGAAGTCGGGTTTGATTCCAAAGTTCATCCTCCTAAAAATTTGTATCGTTAAGTAATTTTCGATAAAATTTAAAAACAAGTTTGATTTAATTTGTTTTCGATAAAATTTGTCTCCACTAACAAATAGAAAACAATCAAATCAAACAAGTTGCAACATATGAGAATCTCAGCTGCACTTCAACTTACATAAACAAAGACCTCACTAAGTAAGAACAATCTTTTTTTTCTTCTCATTCCTGCAGAACACAACCAAGAACATTAAAGGACACAGGTACGTTGTCATATATCTGACAACGTTGGCATTCAACAGAACTGCTCCTCACTTTCCTAGTCTTTCATCAGCCTACTGAGAAAGCAATGGCTTCTGCTATTTGGGTGCTGAGCTCATGCATTCTTCCTAGTTCCTACTATATTCTCTCTCTTGGGTCATCTTCCTCATATGGCTGTGCCTACCCATCCCGGCAACGCGTGCTCCCCTGTAGGCCCTCCCTGTCTCTCCCTGGCTTTAGCACACACAACCAAAGGAAGGGCTGTGAGATGGGGAAAACATGGAATGATACAGTGCACTGAGAGGAACAAGAAAAGAAGACTTCATCCACATGACCCCCCACTTGTGATCCTTTCTTGGTAGACCACCCAACCCCGACATCTGTATCCCTATCCACTGTGCTCATAGCTTTTTGTTTGGAGCTTTGTTAGTTTCCATGTGCTCTGTATACATCCATTTCCACCTACAATTGGATTGTTTAGGAGGAGGCACTGTCAGTACAGCAGGGACAGAAGCAGAGCTTTCCTCCTCCCCAAAGAAAAGGAAAGAGGCTTTTGTATCATTGGGGCAATAATGCACACCTCCCCATGTGTCATCCCTTGGAACAAGTGATGCTTACTAGGTAGTTAAGACCTTCGGGAGGATGCATCTGCCCCGGCATGATCCAAGGTTTGTGCTTGCAGATCCATATGCAGCCAATGGAAGGTCATTCCTAGGCTCGATGACCTGCCATGTCCATTCTTTATCTCTTGAGGTCCTTGTCATTCATTACGAGTCACAGGAGGTTTCAAGCAATGCTAAACACTCAAAAACAATAATTAGCATATATATATATACATATATATTCTATGGCAAGCAATTTCTCTCGTTCTGGCATCAAGTAGATCCCAGGACCAGCATTACATCATCCTTGTGGAATCAATTCAAGGGATCACATAGTAGTCATGTAGATGAGGATTAAGGTGCTGATGATTGAAGTAACAAAGTACATGAGAGGACCCACTGGATGAGAATTAATATTGAGGACTATTTGATGGCACACATGATGTGATCAACTAATATGTTCTTGGCTCACCCACCACATATATCTGCAAACATCCAGGACAGATCCAGCTAATGGTTGTAGCAGCCACAACCGGCAAGACAATTATATATACATGTGAATACTAATCATTCTGTGTCTGCTCAGCTTACTTTATGTATGAATGCTTAATGTAGCATAAACATATAGATCTTCTACAAGTCACAAGAGAATATGTAGATTACAGAGACCCACATCTGTCCAAAGAAGTATCTACTTCTCTTATCTGTTTCACAAATCAGCACAGAAAATGTTGGTATGGAGAGGTATTGATGAAATTTATAGGTATATGGTGAGACAACTTGTCATGATAATAAAATTCTTTGGCACATGTGATCTACAATGGCAGGTGTAGCTGTCTGTCCAATGATTCTTTGGAGTAGTGCTCCATAATTTTGGAAAATAACATATAGAACAAGTGGGTCTTCTTCATATTATAATACTATCATTTGTTGGCACTGCCTGGGCCATCTTTCACCTTCATATGCCTAAACTGCACTGGCCAAGGGACTGGGATTTGTTTGGCATGCCATGAGCACCCATTAGAATACTCTGCTGGGAGTCTGTGAAGAGAATCTTAAATCCTCCCTCTGCCTCCAGGTTGGGTTGTAGGGAGATTGTTGTGTTGGTACAAGGACATGTTCACTGTAGTTGCAGGAGAAGAGAACAGTCATCCCTCAGGCTGCAGTTCCGAGTCCTCTCTTCCAGGAGCAGAAGAATTGAGCTGCTAACAGGAGCCAGGTAAGGGTTCCCTCTTCCTTTGTCATTTGTTCCTTTCACCAATTGTGAGATGAGATCATGATAGTTTTTTCGCATTTGTCATGGTCATAGAGCACATAATGTTCTCTTATGGCCTTCAGCTTACAGTAAGACAGAATGGTTGTGTAGGATGATAGCTCATTAGGAAGCATTTCTTGCCAATTTTTCTCTCAGAGATTGACATGTACAGGTTATGCACCATTCTGTAACCAATGTAATTGAGTTAGAGGAAAAGGAGACATCAGAAAACAAGAAATCTAATACAAAACAGTAAAATCAATGCTTTTTCTAGAAAGCAATTACATAAAATGTTCGACCATAAAGACAATTGGAATTTAAGGAACTCATCATGTTCAGGAATAACCTACTGAAACCTGAAAAAATAATTCCTTTTAGGAAGATGCTAATAATGTTGAAGAATATCTTTCGACTTAATGTCTTCTTGATTTCCTTTCTTTTTCTCTTCTTTTATCTTGGGTAGCTAATTCAAAACTCACCTGTATCTTTTTTTGCCCTTGTGAACTAATTTACCTAATATAATTGCATGTCAAAAAACTGCATAAGGCATGCATATTAATTGAATTATTTTCTCCATGTATGCTTATATACAAATTCGATAAAAAATAACAGTAGCTTCGTTGGTTGAAACTTGATCACCTTTGGCAGTCAAATTCAATTCAACAGAACAACCACAGTAGTGAATTTGATTGCAAGATGAGATACCGTGAAGGCAGGGAAAGCAGGGATGCATGATCTTGTGGCTTTAACTTGCCAAAGCACCACAACACCACTCTGAAG